>NC_037673.1:36523229-36716008 GCF_003255815.1 Theropithecus gelada | reverse complement strand
AAAAAAAAAAAAAAAAAAAAAAAAAAAAAAAAAATCATTCAGGAGCAGGTTATTTAATTTCAAACTGGTCACCTTCCATCCCACCCCCCTCACCCCCGCCCCAGAGCATGATCCTACCTGCAAATGATCAAAGTTAGTTTTATTATTTTTTTTTTTTATTTATTTTTTTTTGAGACGGAGTCTCGCGCTGTGTCACCCAGGCTGGAGTGCAGTGGCGCGATCTCGGCTCACTGCAAGCTCCGCCTGCCAGGTTCAGGCCATTCTCCTGCCTCAGCCTCCGAGTAGCTGGGACTACAGGCGCCCGCCACCACGCCCGGCTAGTTTTTTGTATTTTTAGTAGAGACGGGGTTTCACCATGTTAGCCAGGATGGTCTCGATCTCCTGACCTCGTGATCCACCCGCCTCGGCCTCCCAAAGTGCTGGGATTACAGGCTTGAGCCACCGCGCCCGGCTCAAAGTTAGTTTTAGAACCACATGAGTAAACAAGCTATTTAGATAAACTACTCTACATTCCTGTTAATTACCCTTGCTATAGCTCAAAGAGGATTAGGCTGCCTTCAGCCCTAACTCTATCCTGAAGCTTTTGCAAAAACTTTTTGGCCTTCCAAGAAGGTTTGTGTTTTATTTTATAATTTTCCCCACCATTCTGATTGAACACCTACATCTCTCCCTTTTCTGTTTTCTGCATCAGGTCTTATGGATTGGAGAGTGCAGATGTATGCAGCAACAGGTTTGTCAGGAGTGGCAGTCATTGCTCTTTTTCTGGCTTTGCATCCTAGAATTAGTAAGTAGCATAAGACAATCATGAGTATAATTAGCAACATTTTTTCTAGTCAAAGAGTGACCCCCAGGGGTGGGGATCTAAACAGGAGAGATGATCTTGCACACCCTTCCATATGGCTGTTTGTTGGGTGTGTAGATCTACAGTGTGAAGGGATTCTAAAATTTTAGTTTTAAGTTGCTTTACGTCTGCTGTTAAATTATCATGAAAGGTTCCCCAGAGGTGTTGTTTCACCTCATCCCAACTGTGCATTGATTGATTCCATGGTAGAGAAGTGACTCAGATATGCTTATGCTCCCAGTTGCAGTTTAATTGCTGTTGGAATGCCAGTGCATCTTGTCGCTCCCCACATATTTCAAAGCAACCTCAAGGGCTTGCAGACATGCAAGAATTTTTTGATCTATACCCTGCTATAAGAGAAGTTCATTAGACACATTTTTGGCCAGGTTATCTACAAAGGCAACTGTTTGTACTGACTCAGTAATAGATGCCACAGCAATGCTAGCAGTTGCTAGGATGACTATGGCTGAGACTATAAAGGCCATAAATGTAGCTATGAGTCTTTTGTGTCTGACCTGGGACAGGGCATGGTCTAAGGTGGCAAGGGCAGAGGATCTTTGCCAATCACATGTCAAATTGACTGGTATGAATGCCTCAGATTGTCTCCTTAATACCATGACACTAGTAATATTTAGATCAGATATATTGTAATTAGTGATACATGAGGCAAACCAAGCCTGTCCCTCCCTGCACCTGGGTCACAAATGTGGAGTTTTGGGGTGAAATAGAAATATTGGTTCCCATAAAGAAAACATGGATGGGTAGTGCAAATCAGCTGTAACTGATCAGTATGATGGTTATACTATTGTTGTTACTGGAATTACGATATGCTCCATGCCAGGTGTCAAGGGAGGTGCCAAGATGTCCCAGGTGCCATAAAGTGTCTTGGGGCGGCATGGACTTTACTTGGGGTCTGGGATATTCCATCCCCCCATTGATCCAAATCATAGGCGAATGGGACATGGCTATGAAACTGTGATTGATGTCTTGACAGATGAGGACATCAGTAAGGCTGCCCTGCAAATGGCTGTGGGGACTCCAGTCTAAGATGTTATCATTGCCTAACTGGAGGCTGTGGGTTTGTGCCCCATGACAGACCTCCCAGCTAAAGTGAAATCCATTACTTTCCCAGTTTTGCCCTTTAGCACAGGAAGGAATGTTTGGGAAAGCAGCATTGATTGCATTACCTGGTTTGAGGCTACCTACAACTAAGGCTGTTAAGACATTTTCTTTGCCATGATGTGGCCATAATTGTGTTTGGGCAGATACACAGTAAGTGTTAGAACCTTTTTAACTTACACACAGTGGGAAGATGGTGGAGTGATATGTAGTGTTATCTGGCACCTTAGTCTAATGTGTGCCATTACTTAGGGACCCCACTGGGTGTAAATCTATCCCTCCTAGCCAAGCAGTTATGTTATTATAGGCTGGGAAGAGGGTGTCTGCCCAGATGACAGGGCGAAAGAAAGGTAGGTCTAAGATATGAGCCAGTAGAGTGTAGCAGGTACAGGTTGCAGACAAAGGGAGAGCATAGAAAGGATCAATACCCTACGTGAGTTGCAATGTACAACAGAGAGCATAGCAAGGAACAAATTATCTGAAGTAAATGGTGTCTGTGTCCGGAGCAGAATTTGTTCAGTCTCCTGAGTTATTCTCTTCAGCATCCCCCAGGTGACGTCTGGGGCTTGTGTCATCCACGGAAGCCTCATTGTCTGGGGCTGCAGATCCTGCAGGGTCAGTTCCTTCATCTCTGATACCAGGTTGGGTCCTAGCCATGCCATGGTATGGTTTAATGCATCATGCTGGAATCCAAAGAGGACCTGAGGGGGTGTGGACACAAGCATACCCTCTTCCCCACATTAACAATTCATTTGGACCACACCATTCGTTACTGTTTACATCTTTCCATAAAACTGCAGGTTTTATGTCTTGAGAGGTTTTAGCAAAGTGTTTTTCTACTGCTGATTAAAATTTGTCATCTAAATTTAGAAAATTAAGGGTAAATAAGGCTTGTGCCAATAGTGTTGGAGGGTCTTTACTCATACTTCCCCTTTCTGGCTGTTTTCTGAGCATATTTTTAAGGGTGGAGTGGGCACGTTCTACTATGGCTTGTCCTTGGGGGTTATATGGGTTGCCTGTGGAATGTTGGATATTCCACGTGTGACAAAATTGTTGAAATTGTGAGCTGGCATAAGCTGGACCATTTTCGGTTTTAATTTTTTAATTTTTGTGGGCTGCCCCATAAATGCAAAACTTAAAAGATGTTTAATGACATACTGAGGGGTGTTTGCACTAATTAGATGAGTGTTGGTATCAACAGATACATGTACATATCTAAGTTTTCCAAATGCAGGGACACATGTAACATCTGTTTGCCATAACTGATGAAGTTCTAATCCTCTAGGGTTAACACCTGTGGAAGAAGGCCAGTGAGCTGGCAATCTGGGCATTGTAGGATAATTTGTTTAGCCAGCCTCTGGGTAAGTTCAAATTGTTTAGATAAGTTTCTCCAATTTTGGTGGAAAAATTGATGTGATTGGGTGGCTTGGTCAAGCAGTGATGTCATAACTTGTAGGTCTTGTTCATTGCCATAAGCCACTGGGCCAGGCAGAAAGCTGTGGGCTTGAATGTGTGTGATAAAAATAGGATGTGTACATTGATCTAGCAATTGCTGAAGTCGAAGAAGAAGAGCACACAGGGTGGGCTTGAGAGTGGACTTAATTAAGGCTGTTTCAGGGTTCTGCAATAAATAGTGTAAGCCAAGTCATTTACAATATTTATGGGCTGAGTGGAAAAAGTCTCCTGATATTGGAAAAAGGCCAATATCAGGGCCCTAATCTCAGCTCTCTGAGTACTAGTAAACCCAGATCAAGTGATTGAATTATGTGGTCTCCACCAGACTGCCGCTTTTCCATGTTTACCAGAACCATCAGTAAACAGTGTTAAAGCATTAGGTATGGGGGAGTGAACTATTTTTGTGGGCAAGATTACCAGGGTATGAGATAAGAAATAAAGGAGTTTATCAGCAGGAAGTATGTGCCCTATTTGTCCTGTGTAATCAGAGAAAGCTATTTGCAGATCGATAGATACTGGCAATACTGCTTCAAATTGCTTCTTACTTAAAGGAATCCTGATGGCATCAGGGTCATAACCTCGTAACTGATTGCATCATTTGTGGCCTGAATAGATGATTTTAGTAAGTAACTGACTATAGGAAGATAGCGTTTTAGTCCCGGTATGTCAGCAAAAAACCCATTCTAGGAAGCGTAGCCCAGGGCCACCTGTCCTATTAACCCTGTAGGGGAGTGTTTGGTAAGAAAGATGAACAATTAGATTGAATAGCGTCAATGCAATCTAGCTGCCTCTGAGAGATGGCTTGTTCTATTTCCTCGATTTCCCTTTTTGCTGCAAGGGTTAAATATCTGGTAGAATCCAGGGCTGGATTGCCTTTTAAGATAGAAAACAGGTTTTGTAGTTTATCAGTAGGAATCCCCAAAGTGGAGTGGAGCCAGTTAATATCGCACAGTAATTTCTGATAATCATTTAAGGTGTGTAAGTTGCTAGTATTTAATTTAACCTTCTGAGGTCTTACTGACAAGAAAGTTAGTATGTACCCAAGATATTTCCAAGGAGAGGACATTTGTACTTTTTCAGGTACAATGATTAAATCTCTTAGCTGTGTATTCTTTACAACAGAGGACTATAAATTTAAAAGTATTGGCTCCGTTGGGGCTGCTAGTAGAAAATCATCCATAAAATGAATAATCTTGCAATCAGGAAATTCTTTTCTACTAGGGAGCAAGGCTTGATTTACATGATACTGACACATGGTAGGACTATTTATCATTCCATGAGGAAGCACTTTCCAATGAAATTGACAAGCTGGCTTTTCTTTATTGATAGCTGGTATTATAAATGCGAATTTTTCTCTGTCCTGTTCTGCTAGGGGAATCATATGAAAACAATCTTTTAAGTCAATAATGATTATAGGCCAATCTTGAGGAATTGCTGTGGGGGAAGGGAGTCCCTGCTGAAGGGGTCCCATAGGTTGCAAATTGGCATTAATAGCACATAGGTCATGCAAAAGTCTTCATTTCCCAGACTTTTTGGGAATGACAAAAATGGGTGAATTCCAAGGGCTGTTAGATAATTCAACATGCCCAGCTTTCAGTTACTCCTCAACTAATTCATGGGCCCTCTGTAATTTCTCTCCCTTCAGAGGCCACTGTTCTACCCAAATCGGATCTTGAGAGAGCCACGTCAGGGGTAGGGGAGGAATAATAACAGTGGCCATTGTTAGAAAGGAGTCTGCAGAGTAACCCCCCATTGGGCTAATAGGTCCCATCCCCAAAGATTAACAGGGATGGGCATGATTAGAGGTTGTATAACTACCTTTCTTCCTTCTGAATCACAGCATGTTAGAGGGTGTGTGCTCTGCCTGGCCGTGTGTGCCTCCATGGTGCTGACAATTTTCTGTTTCTTAGTGACCCAAAGCCAAGTTTCTGACAAATTTTGATCACTAATGATTGAAATGTCCACCCCTGTGTCCAATAAGCCAGTAAAATTCTTATTTCCAATTTTTTCATGGGTCCCTGATCAGTGATTAATTGATTCCAATATACTGCTGTGTCTCCTGTGCTCCCAAAACTTCCCTTTCCCCTTTCCTTTCCATAGGCATTGGGGACCCAGTGTGATAAAATCAGTAACTGAGCTATATTTGACCCAGGGGGAAGAATATGCAGACCTTTACAGTCCATCATAACCAATATCTCCCCCTGATAATCACTATCAATTACCACGGTGAGCACATTAATTCCTTTACTGGATAGGCTAGACAACCCCAGGACTAATTCCAGAGGCAGCGGACCCCAGATCCCAGTTGCAACCCTTTTAAGGTCTTTTCCTTCTTTTAGCACTAATTCGTTGGGGCAGAGTAAGTCCAGTCCTGTGTTCCCAGTGGTGGCTGCTCTGAGAGAGAGGACTGTGGGCTTCCCATCTGACCGAGGAAAGCTGCTGGCATTGCCCCAGCTGGGAGTGGGGCCTGGGGCTGGCCCCTCATGAAATTGCCTGACTGGTTTTTTATGGGGTTGGTGTTTTTTATCAAATTTAGACCTGCAATGTTTTGCCCAATGTTTCCCCTTCCTACATCGGGGACATATAGAAGGGGGTTCTTTCCCTGAGTTACTGTGGTCTCTACTATGGGGGCATTCCCTCTTTATATGACCTGGCTCTCCACATAGAAAACAATTTGGGTTTCTTTCCCTTTTCACTTTAGGAGGCCTTAATGCCATAGTCAATATTTTGGCTTTGTGTGTCTCGGTTCCTACCAGCTGACACGCTCATATAAGCTCCCCGACTGTGGCTGCCTTTCCTCTGATTGCCTGCGGGCAAACCACATTAAGTTTCAAAAGTCAATTGCAACAATAAGATATCAGCAGCTTGGGTGTGACTAATTTGTCTCTTAATTGCCTGGATTAACCAATTGATAAACTTAACAAATGGCTCCTGAGGCCCTTGTCGAACATTTACGAAAGATCCCTGTTGAACTCCGCTTTTGGGAATTCGGTCCCAAGCCCTGAGAGCACACACAGACACTTGAGCATAGGCCTGGGGATCAAAATCTAGTTGTTGTACATTGGCATGAGGACCCCTCCCCTGGAGCAGATCAGTTGTTATGTCTTACCCGGCTGCCTGATTCTGCTTGGCTTGTTCGCACCACTCATTGTATTCTGCCTTCCAGAGGAGGTATTGGCTAGGCTCCAAAGTTGTTTTAGCTAGCATTGACCAGTCCCATGGGGTCATACGGAAGTGGCCTTTCAAGGCCTCAATCATTCCTTTCATAAATGGGCTAGCGGCTCCATTTTCTTTAATGCTTTTTCTTAGCTCTTTATAAGCGTTAAAAGAAACGAGTTTATGTACCTGATTGCTATGTCGGTCTTGCATTACTGGGCAGGCTAAAAGCTCCCCCTCTAATGCTGCTTGCTTAAGACAAAGCCCCATAGCTGGAATGTGTTTCTTGTCTTTTTTCCTACTTATTGGAGGAGGGGGCTCAGGCAAAACCTCCATTTCCTCTTTGTTATTTTGGCCTGGTGATAGTGGGGCTAAGGGAAAAGGAGGCAGCAAGGCAGGTGATATTTCCTCCTCCTTCCCCTTTTTAGGCTTTTCTGTGTCTAATGGGACCAAAGCCGTCCTTACTAGAGCCCATAGTGTTAGAGATGATGCTGGGACCTGTTGCCCTTGTGCATAATGCTGTTTAAGATTTCTCCCTACTTGTTCCCCGAGTTCTACATGTAGCATGCCTTCTTTCAGGAGCCATGGATTATGGTTTACTACAGTTTGCATTAGGTCTCTTAACTGAGCCTGGGAAACTGAGGCTCCACTAGCCTTAAGCAGCTGTTTCAACACTTTTATATACTGTTTCTGATGAGCTGATAACTGTTGTCCCATGATGAAACCTCAGCCTGAATAATCTCCCCTGAACTTGGAGATCCCAAGTGGGCACCAATGACTTACTGATTACTCACTGACCACATGGTCCTTTTCACTTTTGTTTTCGAGGGGTCTGTCGTGCTTCCTTCACAGTGTTGGTCACAGCGGGGTCACCACCTGTGGGGGTCTGTCCTGCAGACCCTGACTCAACGATGGATGAATACGTACACGGACACAGATATTATGCTTGTCATTCCAGCTGAGGGTTCAGGCCACTTACAGACTCTAAGAAGGGTGCTGTCACCCGCGGCCCTGACTCTCTGGCCCTCCCAGCATTTATTCATTACATATTAAATTACAAAAGTCTCAGGTAAACACCCTTAGAGGGTAATCAACCTGGTCGCCTTCCTCCAATCCCCTCCCTACAGAGCACTATGCTGCCTGCAGATGATCAAAGGTTAGTTTTAGAACCACATGAGTAAACAAGCTATTTAGATAAACTACTCTACATTCCTATGTTAATTACCCTTGCTATAGCTCAAAGAGGATTAGGCTGCCTTCAGCCATAACTCTATCCTGAAGCTTTTGCAAAAACCTTTTGGCCTTCCAAGAAAGTTTGTGTTTTATTTTATAATTTTCCCTACCATCTTGACTGAACCCCTAGAGATTTCCAGTTTTATTCCACTGTGGTCTGAGAGAGTGCTTCATATAATTTCAATTTTCTTAAATTTATTGAGGCTCGTTTTGTGGCCTATCATATGGTCTATCTTGGAGAAAGTTCCATGCACTGTTGAATAGAATGTTTATTCTGCGATTGTTGCATGGAATGTTCTGTATGTATCTCTAAGTCCATTTGTTCCAGGGTATAGTTTAAATCCATTGTTTCTTTGTTAACTGTCTTGATGACCTGTCTAGTGCTGTCAGTGGAGTATTGAAGTCCCCACTATTATTGTGTTGCTGTCTATCTCATTTCTTAGGTCTATTAGTAATTATTTTATAAATTTGGGAGCTCCAGTGTTAGGTGCATATATGTTTAGGATTGTGATATTTTCCTGTTGGACATGTCCTTTTATCATTATATAATGTCCCTCTTTGTCCTTTTAAACTGCTGTTGCTTTTTTTTTCCTATTAATCATGCCACATTATTTTTAATTATGTACAAAGATTTAACATGTCACCCAAGGACCATTTCAGCCACTGCTCTATTTGGCCCCCAGTCTTTTGTCTCTCTCTTCAGCAATAGTGAGACAGATACCATTTCCTCAGAGAAGAGAAATCCATGGTTTGTTGCCCTTGCCAATTACAAAAATGTTGGAAAGTTGAGTGGCAAAGCTGGTGCCATTGACATCTTTCACGTGAACCATGTCAAAAGATCCAGGGTGCCTCTCTCTGTTGGTGATCATACCAATTCTTCCCAGGATAGCACCTCCAGTCACCACACATAGGTTACCAGTGTACCAGTGTCAAACTTGATGAAACCAGTAATCTTGCCAGTCTCCAAATCAATCTGAATGGTATCATTTACCTTGATGAGGGGATCAGGGTAGTGGATGCTGCGAGCATCACGAGTCACCAGATGAGGGATTTCTTTTGTGCCCGCAAAGATTTTTCTCACTTTGCCCCATTTGTACTTAGCTTCCTCAGGTGTAATACGATGTACAGCAAAGTGACCCTTGGTGTCATAGGTCAGATAGAAATTATCTCCCATCTTGTCAATGCTGATGACATCCATGAATCCAGCAGGGTAGGTTATATCAGTTCGGAACTTGCCATCAACCTTAATGAACCCCTGCATGCAAATCTTTACTTCATCTCCTGTCAGGGCATTCTTAAGTCTGTTCCTTAGGAAAATGATGAGGGGGAGACACTCTCTCAACTTGTGATGGCTGGTGGATGGACAAGGAGCAAACACACTGGTCAATTTATCCAGCATCCAATGTTTTGGAGCTGCTACCCACTTCAGATGCTTCTTGGGACCACAAGCCATGGCTGCATTAGGCAAGGAAAGAGGACCTCTCTCTTCCAGTGTGCGGAGAAATTCTAAACTGCTGTTACTTTAAAGTTGGTTTTGTCTGATATAAGAATAGCTATTCCTTCTTACTTTTGGTGTCCATTTGCATGAAATGTCTTTTTCCATCCCTTTACCTTAAGTTTATATGAGTCCTTATGTGTTAGATGAATCTCTTGAAGGTAGCAGGTGGTTGGTTGGTGAATTCTTATCCATTCTGCCATTCTGTATCTTTTTTTTTTTTTTTAGATGGAGTTTCGCTCTGTTGCCCAGGCTGGAGTGCAATGGCATGATCTCAGCTCACTGCAATCTCCGCCTCCCGGGTTCAAGCAATTCTCCTGCCTCAGCCTCCTGAGTAGCTGGGATTACAGGTGTGTGCCACTACAACTGGCTAATTTTTGTATTTTAGTAGAGATGGGGTTTCACTATGTTGGTCAGGCTGGTCTCAAACGCCTGACCTCGTAACCCGCCCAACTCAGCCTCCCAAAGTGCTGGGATTACAGGTGTGAGCCACTGCACCTGGCCCATTCTGTTTCTTTTAAGTGGAGCATTTAGGCCATTTACATTCACTGTTAGTATTGCAATGTGAGATACTATTCCCTTCATTGTGTTATTTGCTGCTTGTATACCTTGGGTTTTTGTTTTTGTTTTTTAAGTTGTATTTTTGTTTTGTAGGTCCTGTGAGATTTATGCTTTTTAAGAGGTTCTGTTTTGATCTGTTTGCCGGATTTGTTTCAACATTTAGAGCTCCTTTTAGCTATTCTTTATATATATATATATATATAATTATATACATGTATATAATTATTGTTATTATACTTTAAGTTCTAGGGTACATGTGCACAATGTGCAGATTTGTTACATATGTATACATGTGCCATGTTGGTGTGCTGCACCCATTAACTCTTCATTTACATTAGGTATATCTCCTAATGCTATCCCTACCTCTTCCCAACCCCATGATAGGTCCTGGGGTGTGTTGTTCCCTGTCCTGTGTCCAAGTGTTCTCATTGTTCAGTTCCCCCTATGAGTGAGAACATGCAGTGTTTGGTTTTCTGTCCTTGCAATAGTTTGCTGAGAATGATGGTTTCCAGCTTCATCCATGTCCCTACAAAGGACATGAACTCATCCTTTTTTATGGCTGCATAGTATTCCATGGTGTATATGTGCCACATTTTCTTAATCCAGTCTATCATTGATGGACATTTGGGTTGGTTCCAAGTCTGCTATTGTGAATAGTGCCGCAATAAACATATGTGTGCATGTGTCTTTATAGCAGCATGATTTATAATCCTTTGGGTATATACCCAGTAATGGGATGGCTGGGTCAAATGGTATTTCTAGTTCCAGATCCTTGAGGAATCACCACACTGTCTTCCACAATGGTTGAACTAGTTTACAGTCCCACCAACAGTGTAAAATTGTTCCTGTTTCTCCACATCCTCTCCAGCACCTGTTGTTTCCTGACTTTTTAATGATTGCCATTCTAACTGGTGTGAAATGGTATCTCATTGTGGTTTTGATTTGCATTTCTGTAATGGCCAGTGATGATGAACATTTTTTCATGTTGGCTGCATAAATGTCTTCTTTTGAGAAGTGTCTGTTCATATCCTTTGCCCACTTTTTGATGGGGTTGTTTGATTTTTTTTCTTATAAATTTGTTTAAGTTCTTTGTAGATTCTGGATATTAGCCCTTTGTCAGATGGGTAGATTGCAAAAATTTTCTCCCATTCTGTAGGTTGCCTGTTCACTCTGATGGTAGTTTCTTTTGCTGTGCAGAAGCTCTTTAGTTTAATTAGATCCCATTTGTCAATTATGGCTTTTGTTGCCGTTGCTTTTGGTGTTTTAGACATGAAGTTCTTGCCCATGCCTATGTCCTGAATGGTATTGTCTAGGTTTTCTTCTAGGGTTGTTATGGTTTTAGGTCTAACATTTAAGTATTTAATCCATCTTGAATTAATTTTCGTATAAAGTGTAAGGAAGGGATCCAGTTTCTTAGCTGTTCTTGTAATGGTAGCTTGGTAGTGGTGAATTCTCTCAGCATTTGCTTGCCTGGAAAAGACTATCTTTCCGTCATATATGAAGCTCAGTTTCACTGGATACAGAATTCTTGGCTGCTAATTGTTTTGTTTGAGGAGGCTGAAAATAGGCCCCAATCCTGTCTAGCTTGCAGAATTTCTGCTGAGAAATCTGCTGTTAATCTGACAGGTTTTCCTTTATAGGTTACCTGGTGCTTTTTTCTCACAGCTCTTAAGATTCTTTCCTTCATCTTAAATTTAGATAACCTGATGGCAGTGTGTCTAGGTGATGATCTTTTGCAATGAATTTCCCAGGTGTTCTTTGTGCTTCTTGTGTTTGAATATCTAGGTCTCTAACAAGGCCAGGGAAATTTTCCTCAATTATTCCCTCAAATATGTTTTCCAAACTTTTAGATTTATCTTCTTCCTCAGGAATGCTGATTATTCTTAGGTGAATGGATTGGTTTAACATAATCGTAGACTTCTTAGAGGCTTTGTTCACATTTCTTATTCTTTTTTGTTTGTCTTTGTTGGATTGGGTTACTTTGAAGACATTATCTTCGAACTCTGAATTTCTTTCTTCTACTTACTTGATTCTATAGTTGAGACTTTCCAGAGCATTTTGCATTTCTATAAGTGTTTCTATTGTTTCCCTGAAGTTTTGATTATTTTTTATTTATGCTATCTATTTCATTGAATGTTTCTCCCTTTACTTCTTCTATAATTTTTTTGGTTTCCCTACATTGGGCTTTGCCTTTCTCAGGTGCCTCCCTGATTGGCTCAATACCTAAACTTCTGAATTCTTTTTCAGGTAAATCAGGGATTCCTTCTTGGTTTGTGTCCATTGCTGGTGAGCTGGTGTGATTTTCTGGGTGTGTTAACGAACCTTGTTATGTCATAGTACCAGTTGGTTTTCTGATTCCTTCTCATTTGGGTAGGCTCTGTCAGAGGGAAGGTCTAGGGCTGAAGGCTGTTGTTCAGATTTTTTTGTCCCACAGGGTGTTCCCTTGATGTAGTACTCTTCCCCTTTTCCTATGGATGTGGCTTCCTGAGAGCTGAGCTGAAGTGATTGTTATCTCTCTTCTGGATCTAGCCACCCAGCAAGTCTACCAGGCTCCAGGCTGGTACTGGGGGTTGTCTGCACAGAGTCCTGTGATGTGAACTGTCTGTGGGTCTCTCAGCCAGGGATACCAGCACAATATTTGGGGTATCTCCTGGGTCCTGCAGGAGTAATCTGCTTCCTTCAGAGAGTCTGTGGGTACCCTTGGGTTTCCTGATTTAGTTCTGCAGTTGTTCTGGAGCAAAAATTAATAATCCGAGCCTCCACATGCTTCTCTGTCCATCTGAGTCGGAGCTGCAATCTAGTGCTACGGCCCGTCTGCCACGATCTGACAACTCCGCCCTTTGTTTCTTTGTAAAGTTTTTGACTTAATGTCTATTTTATCTAAGTATAGCTACTCCTGCTTTTTTCTTTTTTTTTTGGGTTTCCACGTACATGGAATTTCTCTTTCCATCCCTTCACTTTCAGTCTGTATGTCATTATAGGTGAAGTAAGTTTCTTATAGGTAACATATAGTTATGTTGTAGAAGTTATGAAGAAATTATTTTAGGCAGGTAGAGAGGAAAAACGGTCCTTGGGAAGTTTTCATTTTTTATTAAGGAGATTGTCCTTCCTAATGGTGCCTTCCTGGTTGAAAATTAGTTGACTGTATATACTTGGGTTTACATCTGGGCTCTCTGTTTTGTTCCATTGGTCTTTGTGTGTGTTTTTATGTCACTCTCACATTGTTTTGAATTATTCTGGCTTTATAATGGATCTTGGGATCGGGTAGTATGATGCCTCCAGCTTTGTTGTTTTGCTTAGATTTGCCTTGGCTATTTGGAGTCTTTTGTGGTTCCATACAAAATTTTTTTATTTTTTTTCTATTTGAAAAATGTCATTGGAATTTTGACAGATTGCATTGAATGTGTAGTCATCCATTTTTGAGTGGTATTTTTGCTTGATGTAAATTTTGAGGTTGACAAGCTTTTATTTCAGTATTTGGAAGATGCTGTTACATTGTCTTCTTTTTCCCATTGTTTCTAATTGGAAAGTCAGCCATTACCTCTGTTATTTCTCTACATTTAATACATTGCATGTCACATTCTTTTTTTCTCTTTTTCTTTTGTTTTGAGATGGAGTTTCACTCTTGATGGCCAGGCTGGAGTGCAATGGCGTGATCTTGGCTCACTGCAACCTCCGCCTCCCAGGTACAAGCGATTCTCCTGCCTCAGCCTCCCAAGTAGCTCGGATTACAGGCATGCACCACCATGCCCTGCTCATTTTTTTATATTTAGTAGAGACGGGCTTTCACCATGTTAGGCTGGTCGCAAACTTCTGACCTCAGGTGATCCACCTGCCTCAGCCTCCCAAAGTGCTGGGATTACAGTCATGTGCTGCTGTGCCCTGCCAATGTCACTTTCTTCTGAGTATTTTGAGTATTTTCTATCTTTGATCTTCAGCAGTTTGACTATGATGTGTATAGGTTTGATTTCCTTTTGATGTATTCTTGTAGGAGTTCCCTAAGCTTCTTGGATTTGTAGGTTGATGTTTTTCATGAAATATGGGAAAATTTCAGGCACTATTTATTCACAAACATTTTTTTTCTGCCCTATTGTCTCTCTGTTCTCCTTAAAACCACATTTTCAGGCCAGGCACAGCGGCTCACACCTGTAATCCCAGCACTTTGGGAGGCCGAGGTGGGTGGATCACTTGAGGTCAGGAGTTTGAGACCAGCCTGGCCAACATGGTGAAACCCCATCTCTACTAAAAATACAAAAATTAGCCAGCTTTGGTGGTGCACGCCTGTAGTCCCAGCTAACCCGGAGGCTGAAGGAGGAGAATCACTTGAACTCGGGAGGTGGAGTTAGCGGTGAGCCAAGATTGTACCACTGTACTCCAGCCTGGGCGACAGAGAGAGAGATTGTCTCAAAACAAACAAAACCATACATTTTCCTTTAATTCTTTAAACACTTTCGTTTCTTTGTACATATTTAAAATAGCTGCTTCAAAGTCTTTGGGGCATCTCAAGGTTAGTTTTTATTGACTTTTTTCTCTGGACTCTGGGGCATAGTTTCCTTTCTTTGCATGTCTAGTGGTTATTTATTTATTTATTTATGAGACAGGATCTAGCTCTGTTTTCCAGGCTAGTCTTGAACTCTTAACTTCAAGTGAACCTTATGAATAGCTGGGATTACAGGCATGGGCCATCACACCCAGCTTGTAATTTTTTTATTGTATTCTTTATATAGTGGGTGAATTGTGATAGATTCTGAATTCTGTTTTCTTGTTCTGAAAAGTTGATAGTTTTTATTCAGGTAGGCACTTCAAAGATAATCATCTTGACTATGTGGTAAGTGCCAGGTTTATTCTGAGTCTAATTTAGTAGAACATAACCTCCAAAATTTCACCCTGTGGATCGTATGGGTTTAGTTTTAGGCTTTGTGGGCCTTACTCTAGGGCACAGTTTTTCATTCTCAGGGGGCCTTTTCTGGTGTCTAAGCTGGATGTCTGGAGTATCAGGTTTTGGTGCTCCACTCTAGCTGGGCTGGGACTCCAGCATCCTCCAGCACTTCTTAGCTTCTAGTATCTCTGTTCTCTTTCAACGTAGTAGCTACTGCTTTCTGGCAAATTGCATATAGTGTTGCACTGTACATAAGCCCTTGGCAAAGACCTCACAGGGAACTCTCACATGGGCTTTTGCAAGATAATGTCAAGCCTGACAAGAAAAAAATGGATCTCTTTTAAGATCCAGTTTCAGTGTATCTGCATCTACCCTGCTTTGAGTTATTATGACAAAGTGATGGAAAAAAAAAACCCAAATAATGAGCTAGTCTTTGTACAGCTTTTTCCCTCTCGATCTTGTAGATTCCAGCCATTGTGACTGCCCAGAACTCTGATCTCTCCCCGCTCAGCTCAGTGGGAACACTGTGGTCTGCCTGGACGCCACTCACTGTGCTAGAGTCAGGGGAATGTCCTTAAGCAGACAGCCAGGAATTCACGCGACTTACCTCAGGAACTTCCCTTCTATTGGGGGGTGACTGTCTTGTGCTGCATTTTGTCCAGTGTCTAAAAGAAATTGCCTTACATGTATTTTGTCCAATTTTATGGTTAAGGTAGATAAGCTAGTCAGGTTGTAGTTACTCTGTTATAACTGGAAGTGGAAGTCTTAATCTCTGAACTTTATATACATACGACAAACCTGAAAATAATGAAGGAGGGCAAAGAGTATCAGCAGAAAGCTGACAATCCTAGGAGGTACCTAGCCTCTAGCTTGAATATCCGCTCATCTTCAAGACACAAAGATCATCTGCCAGCTTTGCTCAAACTATCTGAATACAGAGGAAACATCCAATGAGTGCTTTTTAGATGCAATGCTTATAAAGCATAAACATAGTATATATTTAGTAAATATTTGATAAACTAATGATAAGACATTATAACTTATACCATTTTCCATTTCTCAGCAATTCAAATAATCACCATGTACTGTGCTTTATGTCTTGTTTGGCTTTTCTGTAGGAAAACTTTGGACCTTATTGAGAAGAGGAAAACACTTAATAATTGGGCAGACGTCCTAGTGGCAGCCCACCAGAGCTCTACTGCCTTCAGACACTGTTCACACTCTCACCATTCATGTGTGTTCAGCATCTGAACTTGGCCCTGTGGCATAAAGACCCTGATGAAAGCTAATGTTTCTGTTTTCATGAAAATATTGAATCTAGGGAACACCTTAGAGGAAAAAAGCCTTTTAGGTAAGGTTGGTTTGGAAATTGGGAATGACCCAGCTTGTGCCTATATATATGTGGGCCTGCAATCAACTTCTGTGGTAGGAGTTGCCTACCTGAAGGGAAACTTTTTACGTAGGATTAAAAAAAATGATACTAATTTAAAAACAAATATTTTAAATATGTTCAAAGCTAGTGAAAGTAAAAATAAACTAATTAATATTACCCCAGTATTAAGAATTTAGCACACCTACAACCATCTGATCTTCAACGAACCTGACAAAAATAAGCAATGGGGAAAGGACCCCCTATTTAATCAATGGTGCTGGGAGAACTGGCTAGCTGTATGCGGAAAATTGAAACTGAACCCTTTCCTTACACCTTATACAAAAATTAGCTCAAGATGGATTAAAGACTTAAATGTAAAACCCAAAACTACAAAATCCCTAGAAGAAAACCTAGGCAATACTATTTGGGACATAGGCACAGGCTAAGATTTTATAATGAAAATACCAAAAGCACTTGCAACACAAGCAAAAGTTGGCGAACGGGATCTAATTGAACTAAAGAGCCTCTACATAGCAAAAGAAACTACCACCAGAGCAAATAGACAACTTACAGAATGGGAGAACATTTTTGCAATCTGTCCATCTGACAAAGGTCTAATATCCAGAGTCTACAAATAACTTAAACAAATTTACAAGAAAAAACCCCATTAAAAAGTGGGCAAAGGACATGAACAGACACATCTCAAAAGAAGACATACATACGGCCAACAAACATATGAAAAGAAGCTCAACATTGCTGATCATTAGAGAAATCCAAGTCAAAACCACAATGAGATACCATCTCACACCAGTCAGAATGGCGATAATTAAAATGTAAACAAAAACAAAAAAATGCAGATGCTGGCAAGGTTGTGGAGAAAAAGGAACACGTTTACACTGTTGGTGGGAGTGTAAATTAGTTTAACCATTGTGGAAGACAGTGTGGTAATTCCTCAAAGATCTAGAAGCAGAAATACCATTTGACCCAGCAATACCATTACTGGGTATATGTATCCAAAGTAATATAAATCATTCTATTATAAAGATACATGGATGTGTATGTTCACTGCAGCACTATTCACAATAGCAAAGACACAGAATCAATCCAAATGTCCATCAATGATAGATGGGACAAATAAAATACTGTATCTATATATACCATGAAATACTATGCAGCCATAAAAAGAACAAGATCTTGTCATTTGCATGGATATGCATGGAGCTGGAGGCCGTTATCCTTAGCAAACTAAGGCAGTAACAGAAAACCAAACACTGCATATTCTCACTTGTAAGTGTTAGTTGAATGATGAGAACACATGGACACATGGAGGGAAAAACACACACTGGGGCCTGTTGAGGAGTGGAGGGAGAGCATCAGGAAGAATAGCTAATGGATGCTGGGCTTAATATCTAGGTGATGGGATGATCTGTACAGCAAACCACCACTCCCCACGTTTACCTATGTAACAAACTTGCACATCCTGCACATGTACCCCTTAAAAGCTGAAGATAAAAAATTGTTTTTTAACGGTTTCTACCTGTAATCTCACTTTGGGAGGCTGATGCAGGAGGATCGCTTGAGCCCAGGAGTTTGAGACCAGCCTGGGCAACAAAGGGAGATCCCATCTCTACAAAAAATTAAAAATTGCTGGGCACAGCAGCTTACACCTGTAATCCCAGCATTTGGGGAGGCCAAGATGGGAGGATTGCTTAGAGTCCGGGAGATCAAGATCAGCTTAGGCAATATAGTGAGACCCTGTTTCTACAAAAAAATTTAAAAATCAGCCAGGTGTGTTGGTGCGTGCCTGTAGTCTCAGCTACCTGGGAGGCTGAGGTGGGAGGATCACTTGAGCCTGCGAGGTCAAGGCTGCAGTGAGCCATGATCATGCCACTGCATCCCAGCCTGGGTAACAGAGAGAGACCCTGGCTCGAAAAAAAAAAAAAAAAAAAAAAAGGACACACAATTTTCTTGATACAGTATATTGGGTCTTACGACCCAAGTGAAAGGATAATAAATTTTAAAAATATATAAATCAATGCAAATAAAGAGAATTGGAAAGTAGACAATTCTAGATGAAAGATTTCAACAAATTTTCAGAAGACAGAAAGCAAAAGCAGCAGCAACAGATGTAACGGGGTGGAGAAAGCCATGATGTAATTTGTGCAAAAGAGGATAGTGATGAAAAGTGAACTTGAGACTCAGAGCTGACAAGCACAAAAAGGGGCATACCAGCTTTTTGAACAGGGGTGTGCAGCTGTTCTACATATGGTTGTCTCATGGTTTATTAGTCCATATGTAGAACAGCTGCAACTCTTCATCTCCGGAAACTTCTGCAAAGAATTCCTAGCACTTACACCCCAAGCAAGGGTCCAACTTCTCATCTGATTCACCTTAGAGCAGAGGTCTGCAAAGTGGCTCAGTCCCTCTTCTTACAAATAAGGTTTTATTGAAATGCATTCTGTCTATTCGTTTATGTATTATCTATGGTAGAATTGCAAAGTTGCAACATAGACCTTATGGCCTGCAAAGCCTAAAATATTTTCTGGCCCTTTACAGAAAAAGTTTGCTGACCACTGCCCAGAGTAGAGCCTACCAGAGGAGCTTCACCTACACTCATAGCTTCAATAAATGTTTTAGTATCTTTCCCTAAACCTAAATAGACCATTAGGCATCCTAGATGCATGGAGAGAATCCTCATTATGAAAGGGAAAATCCAAATTAAATAGGCAAAATAATAGAGAAAATAACTCATGAAGAAATAAAAGAAATGGTTTTTAAAACTAATTGGTATGCTCAATGACAAAGGGAGCTCTATTCTCACATTTCTATAAGGTTATTTCTTTGGAAAAAAGAGAATTTACGTTTCTGATTGGTGAGTGGCAAGAGTTCAACATTGCCAGGTACGGTGGCTCACGCCTGTAATCCCAGCACTTTGGGAGGTTGAGGTGAGTGGATCACTTGGGGTCAGGAGTTTGAGACCAGCCTGGCCAACTTGGTGAAACCCTCTCTCTACCAAAAATACAAAAGTTAGCCAGGCAGAGTGGCATGTGCCTGTAATCCCAGCTATTCGGGAGGCTAAGGCACGAGAATCACTTGAATCTGGGAGGCAAAGATTGCATTGAGCAGAGATCGTGCCTGGGCAACAGAGTGAGACCTTGTCCCAAAAAACAAAAACAAAAGAAAAAAAAAAGAGTTTGACATCAATTGCTCCTCCCAGCCCAGCTCTTCTTTTTCTTTTTCTTCTTTTTTTTTTTTTTGAGACAGGGTCTTGTTCTGTCGCCCAGGCTAGAGTGCAGTGGTGTGATCATTGCCCACTGCAGCCTCTACCTCTTGTTCAAGTTATCCTCCTGCCTTGGCCTCCTGAGTAGCTGGGACCACAGGTAAACACCAACATAACACCAACATGCCTGGCTTATTTTTTTTTTTTTTGTAGTGATAGGAGTTTTACTATGTTGCCTCGGCTGGTTTCTAACTCCTTGGCTCAAGCAATTCTCCCATCTAAGCCTCCCAAAGTGCTGGGATTACAGGTGTGAGCCACCGTGCCCAGCCTGTTTCCATATCTTAAGTAAATGCAATACATATAGTAAAAACCAAGTGTATGTGACTCTATTCTTTCCCAACATTTGGGGCGTGACAAGTGAGGGGTAAGCAATTTTTCTTTCAGTAGTCTGGCTAAGTAGGTAAGTATCTGCCTTGCCAAATATCAACCCAGCAGATGCATCGCAAGGTCTAGATTCCGGGAAGATGGCAGCAAGCTTGATTGTGATTGCAGGTCCAGGTTACAATGTGTTCTGTATTCTGACTCTACTGATAATAAAGCTGTTAATGTTACCTCCATCTGCCTGGCTCCAGTTTATAATTTGAAACAGATCTCTAAGGAATAAGGCATGTGATTTCTCAGCCTACTTAATCCTGAACACATGATGATATGTTTGTTGGCTGTGACTTGAGCTCAGGCCCCCAAATGGCAAGTGAGAATTCTACTTTCTTTTTTTTTTTTTTTTTTTTGAGATGGAGTCTTGCTCTGTCACCAGGCTGGAGTGCAGTGGTGTGATCTCAGCTGACTGCAACCTCTGCATCCCAGATTCAAGCAATTCCCCTGCCTCAGCCTCCTGAGTAGCTGGGACTACAGGCACACACCATCATGCCCGGCTAACTTTTTGTATTTTAGTAGAGACGGGGTTTCACCATGTTGGCCAGGATGGTCTCGATCTCCTGACTTCATGATCCACCCGCCTGGGCCTCCCAAAGTGCTGGGATTATGGGCGTGAGCCACCGCACCTGGCTGAGAATTCTGCTTTCTAATCTAACAAACAGATATGAGAAGGTGGTATATTCATTCATAAAATAAGTTGCTGTATGAAGGGAGCAATCAGAGAACAAGAAAAAACCTTCAAAATTTTAAATATAGTTGTTATGAATTTAATATTAGAGTTAAAAGATAATGTTGGAAAACTCTCAAAGAAGACAGAGCCAAAAAGGAAAGAAAAAAAAAAAGAGCAAAAAACATAGCTGAGAAAGTCTAAAAGGAACAGTATCTACAGATTTAAGAGGACAAATAAACTAAAGGGGAGAAAATTAGTAAAGAAAATTCTCCAGAGCTAAGGATACAGATTAAATAAGCCTACAACATGCCCTGCAAAATGAATTTTATTAATTTTATCAAAACAATAGAGGTGTTTGTTGTCCTGGCTGGTTTTGAACTCTTGGCTTCAAGCAATCCTCCCACCTCGCCCTCACAAAGGGCTAGAATAACAGCTGTGAGCCATGGTGCCCAGCTGCAAAATGAGTTTTTAAAAAAAGATTCACATTAAGGGACATCATTGTGAAATTTTAGAATACTAGAAATACAAAAAATATCCTAAAGGCTTCTAGAGAGAGGAAACACAGATCGTATCAAAAAGAACAAAAATCAGAATTGTATCAGTCCACTTAACAGCAACAGCACAGGCTAGGAGATTCTGAGAAGCTTTCAAAGGGAAACTTTTCAACTTAGAATTCTAGACCTGGCTATCAATCATGAGAAAAAAGATGTTTTCACACATCCAATAATTCGAAAAGTTTGTCGCCATGAACCTATTCTTAGGAAGCTATGGCAGGATATGCTCAAGCAAACGGAGAATTTTAAGCTAAAAGGAGAAAGGTGTGGATTCCAGAGATGGACTCTGGATCCAGCCAGAAAAGGGGAAGGAAAAGTCTGGAACAACCTTGCAGCAGCCCTGGAAAACGAATCCACATTGATGCAAAACTAATGGGGAGGAGGGGCTGGGATAGGGGAGGAGGGGCTGGGATAGAGGAAGAGGGTGGGGGAAGACTCCAAAGAGTGAATGATATAAAGGAACATTCCAAACGAGTTAAAGTACATAAGAAAACATATACAAGAACATGTATTTATAGTACACTAAGTGTTGGCTCTGATTCAACAATATTTACCTAGTTTTACATTACATAAATGCTCATTAAATATGATATCCATATTGGGAGGAGAGGGGAAGGACATGAGAGCCAAGTCCTTATCTATCATTAAAAAATCAACAGATCGGCCGGGCGCGGTGGCTCAAGCCTGTAATCCCAGCACTTTGGGAGGCCGAGACGGGTGGATCACGAGGTCAGGAGATCGAGACCATCCTGGATAACACGGTGAAACCCCGTCTCTACTAAGAAATACAAAAAACTAGCCGGGCAAGGTGGCGGGCGCCTGTAGTCCCAGCTACTCGGGAGGCTGAGGCAGGAGAATGGCGTGAACCCAGGAGGCGGAGCTTGCAGTGAGCTGAGATCCGGCCACTGCACTCCAGCCTGGGCAAAAGAGCGAGACTCCGTCTCAAAAAAAAAAAAAAAAAAAAAAAAAAAAAAAAAAAAAATCAACAGATCATAATATAATTCAATATGTAAGGTCTAGTGTTAACAAATTGTTAACAGTAGATTCTTTAGAAATATAAATGACCCAAAGAAAGAGCAAAGAATTTTAAGTGGTTGCCTCTACAAAGGCCTGGATGGAGAGAGGTGGAATAAGGCATTCTTTCTTTAATCAGCAAAATCATACTGTTAAATAACATAAACTTTATTGAGTTAAAACCTTTCTTCATTAATTGTCTTGAAATTACTTTGAATTGTACAAATGGCAGAATGTTGACTTTTCAGTTGACTTTTTACAGTTATGCAGGAATCCACCTAGACTACTTTTCTCCTTTCTGGATGATGTAATATATTTAGATTTTTCACTTAAAATCATGGTTATTCCCTCATGGGCCATTCTCCAGAAGAACGAGGAGTAAGTCATGTTATCTCCTATGTGGATGCAATCCAGGAAAGCTTGCTTCACTCATCTAATTTTACTAAGGAAGTTCACACTTGTTATCTCCTTATTACAATTTAAATTATAATAACCAAAGATATGTGACTAATTTAACTTTCCAAACAAATGAGGCCACTACCCTCCCTCCACTACTACCACCCCCCAGCCCAAGTTATCATCATCTCTCACATGGAACACTATGACCCTGCTCCAATCATTCTATAGATTGTAGTCAGTGATCTTTTAGAAACACAAATTGAATTCTACAAATACAAATCCCTATTCCAGCCCCAGTATCTTAATCTCTTTAATGGCGCTCTGTTGTTCATAGGACATCCTTAACACGGCCTACAAAAGCATGAATTGGCCCCTTTTTCATTGGCTTCATCATTCTTCTCTCATTTGTTCTCTGCCATTCATAGGAACTGTGAAGCTTCTGAGGGCCAGGTGCTGCTTTATCCAGGGACTTTGTAAGTGCCTGGCCATCTGTTTGGGACACTCTCCCTGCTTCCCCCTCCCTTCAACTCTTTCCCCTTCATACTTTAAAGCTCAACCACCATGTCCCTAAGGAATAAAATGTGGGAGCAATTTTATTTTATTTTTATTTTTATTTTTTAGATAGGCTGGAGTACAGTGGTACATCACAGCTCACTGCAGACTCAACCTCTCTGGCTCCAGTGATCTATCTTCCTACCTCAGCATCTCGAGTAGATGGGACCACAGGCGCGTACCACCATGCCCAGCTAATTTTTGTATCTTTTTGTAGAGACAGAGATTTGCCATGTTGCTTAGGCTGGTCTTGAACTCCTGAGATCAAGTGATCTGCCCGTCGTGGCCTCTCAAAGTGTTGGGATTATAGGCATGAGCCACTGCACCCAGCCTGCAATTTAAAACAAAAATCATTTTCTATTTCTCAATAGTTCAGACATTATTTGGTATCTATTATGTCTATTGCATGTCCTGTTTTTTGTTTTTTTTTGAGACGGAGTCTTGCTCTGTCTCCCAGGCTGGAGTGCAGTGGTGCGATCTCGGCTCACTGCAAGCTTCGCTTCCCAGGTTCACGCCATTCTCCTGCCTCAGCCTCCCAAGTAGCTGGGACTACAGGCCCCCAACACCATGCCCCGCTAATTTTTAAAATATTTTTAGTAGAGACGGGGTTTCACTATGTCAGCCAGGATGGTCTCGATCTCCTGACCTTGTGATCCACCTGCCTCAGCCTCCCAAAGGGTTGGGATTACAGGCGTGAGCCACCGCGCCCTGCCTGCATGTCCTGCTTTATCTGAGAATGTTTCACTTGGAGAAGGAAGCCTTTCTGATCTCCCTCAACCATCCAGACTATGTCAGTGCTACATACTCTCCCGGCTTCTATTACTTTTCCTTTCAAGCACACATCTCAATTGTTATTAAATTGTGTACTTTATGGTCACTTCCTGTCTCCACTACTGGAATGCAAGTTTACTGCCAATGGGTCCAGCACAGCTCATAGTAGGCGCTCAGCAAATACGTGTCAAATGATGGAATCTGCAAAAACTAAAGATAATAAACCAGTGTCAATACCAAAGAAAGAATAAACCAATGTTTTAGCTCACAGGAAAGGAGTATAGAATGTAGCCTGTGATTCCTTGATCTCCTCAATGCACCTCTTCACTTTACTAATTCATTCCCAAGGTCACGCTCTGTACCTTGCACCCAGAACTGCTCTCGGAAATCTCTTACATCCCTTTCTCTGACCATATCATCTGATTAGTCCATATCTGCTGCTCGCACTCATACTTGCTCTCCCACTTCATGGAGACTTCTGAACCTTGATTCTTCCATTTTCTCTGAATCTAGTTCTTCAACTATACCCCCGGCAATCCCCGCATCCTGGCTTGGTACCATACTCAATTCTTTGTTGGGAGTTGAGTACCACTGGAGAAAAACAATACAATCATGCAGTTTGGCATCACCACAATTCTCTACATTGTAGCCAATTACTGATCTTTCTGAACTACCCTTAGTATTATGTTACCCCATTTAAAGCCCTTCCAAATTCTTGAATGTGACATTTTAAACGCTTTATTATTTGCTTCCCTTGCCAGCTTCCCCTCTCAGAATTTCAGTGCTCTATATAGTCATAGTTTAGCCGTTGGTAGCCTCCAAGATTCTCCCCTTGCTCTGTGCTGCTCCTATTCTACAGCTTACATGCTGTTGACTCTGAGTCCCCACCCTGGCTTCCCTACTCAAGTGTCATGCTTGTGTATATTCCCACCTCTGGACATCACCTGAATGTCCCACAGGCACTATCAACATATTTAAAATTGAACCTGGTAACTTAAGCCAGAGAAACCTAATAGCTATCCTTGTCCTGATGTTTTTATTTCCTAAATGCATTTGCAAATCACTCCAATCTTCATCCCTACTGCCATCATCATCCCAGTTCAGTCTCCATTTCTGAGACTATTGCATTAGTGTCCTCTTCTTGACACCCTTGTCTTTCCTCTATGTAGCAGAGTGAGCGTTCACCAACCCCTTGAGCCCTTCAATTGCCTACACATTAAAATGATCAAAATATGTCACTATATTACTAAAGTTATCAAAATTGCATACTTACCTCTCCTCTCTATAGCTTCATCTTTTGACATTGTACTACACGCACACCAGTTCCTCTACTCACTATGCTGCTCCCGCTTTCAGAATTCCAGCCCCCATCTCCCCACTTAACCCAACATTCTGATTCTCTCTCTAATCTATCTACACGAAACGTAAGTATAGACTTCTTTAAATAAGATTCCACAAAATAAGCTAAGTGATTTTGCTTACATTTCATTTCACACTTGTTTCAGAAACCCATGGCTTCAGACTACGACTATGTCTTTTGACTTCAAAGTTAATACTCTTTTTCACTAACCTAAGTTTTAGTTTTCTATGTCACGCCAGGTGGCGTAGAAAATAATTAAAACACAATAAAATATTATATTTTCCCTTCTCTACTTTCCCTTCTCTACCTAACAGGATGGTAGGCATCACAAACTCTGAGAACACAAAAAGTGGATCTTTTGAAAAGGCATAGAAAAAAAAAAATCAGTGAAATGTAGTCATTAAGTAGCCTACATTCAGATCTTAACAGGAGACTGAATAATAACTTCCCAAGATTAAATCTTCCTTATGGGAGACAAGAACCCAGTTTTGCTTTTGACTCTAGCAACAAGTAGGTATGCAGCTTGGTGATATCAATTCACCTCTTTGAGCCTTAATTTCACCTTCTTAACCTGTACTCAGTCCAGAGATTCATTAGATAGGCCAAAGATGGAAATGGGATGGGGATGACCATGAACCCCTTGAAATTTTATACACAATTCTAAATATGAACTCACTCTATTTTCTAAGGAGAGATTTCTCAGCTTTCATTATATTCTGAAAGGGTTAGTAAATTCCAAAGTGATTAAAAACATTTAGATTAACTTATTTCTCATTTCTCATATGACTGTATAAATACTTTTAAAACTATGGAATTGGAGATCCATTACTGGTTTACGTTTTATAACATACTTAGACCATAATGACGGACCTTTTTCTGTTCTTTGCTTCAGGATCTAAATCTAATAAGGTTAAGGCTAAATTATAATTCTAGGCATGTTATAATCAAGAAAAACTTACTCTGCTATTTCTTAGCAGATGAAAGGTCAATGTAAAGGGTGAGGCTACTATGTTTGATGAAGTAACACTAACTTCATTTCAAGTTCTATGTGATTGAGATTTAAACAATGACTGAAAAAAGTCACAAAAGGGCAAAATTCCATTCAACAAAAACGCTCTATCATTAAAACAAAAAACAAAAAACAAAAAACAAAACATAGCCTGTAGTCCACTTATTTCAAGCAGTATGTATTACAAAATTACTGACCAACAAAAGGAACTCTGATTATACGGCATCCTCCAGCACCTAGCTCCACTCCATTTCCTTACTTTAAATCTCCAACTGCCTGCATGGTTATTTGCCAACTCAAAATCAAAGGATTAAACAATGCTTATCACCATCTTCCTGAAAAGTGTACCTATCTCCGTACTTCATTATCTCTGTAGTGGTACTCTGTTCTAGTTATGTAGGCTCAAGCTACTTATGCATTTGAAAGAGGTCTAGTATCTCTCAAGCCTACAATAACTTCAGGTAAGAAAAATGATTAAAAATCAGAAAACAACTAGACTCTCCATTTAGAATCAACTACTTTCCTTTTTTTTTTTTTTGAGATGGAGTCTTGCTGTCGCCACACTGGAGTGCAATGGCGAGATCTCGGCTCACTGCAACCTCCACCTCCCAGGTTCAAGTGATTCTCCTGCCTCAGCCTCCCAAGTAGCTGGGACTACAGGTATACGCCACCATGCCCAACTAATTTTTGTAGTTTTAGTAGAGACAGGGTTTCACCATGTTGGCCAGGCTGGTCTTCAACTCCTGGCCTCGTGATCCGCCCACCTAGGCCTCCCAAAGTGCTGGGATTACAGGCGTGAGCCACCGTGCCCGGCCCCTAGAATCTACTTTCTTAAGAACTCAAGGAAAAATACTTGTGCTTTCAATAAAAAAAAATTTGCAAGGAATAAAAAGACATGAGAAAGCCTACAGAATAGGACCTAAACAATATGACATTTATGAGAAAATAAAAAATTTAAACACTTACTGGATATTTGACGTCAAGGGAGAATATTTAAAGATAACCTATTTATGGGGTGGGGTGCAGTGGCTCACGCCTGTAATCCCAGCACTTTGGGAGGCCGAGTTGGGTAGATTACAAGGTCAGGAGATCGAGACCATCCTGGCTAACATGGTGAAACCCCATCTCAACTAAAAATACAAAAAATTAGCTGGGCATGGTGGCGGCCGCCTGTAGACGCAGCTACTTGGGAAGCTGAGGCAGGAGAATGGCGTGAACCTGGGAGGTGGTGCTTGCAGTGAGCCGAGATCAGGCCACTGCACTCCAGCCTGGGTGACAGAGCAAGACTCCGTCTCAAAAAAAACAAAAAAACCAAAAAAACAAAAAACCTATTTATGGATAAAATAAAATGATGCCTGAGACTTGTTTCAAAAAGATAAGAGTGGAAAGAGGTGCATGGGGTACAGCTCAAATAAGTTTGGTCAGAAATTCAGAATCACTGAAACTGAGCAATGGGTAAATGAAGGTTCTCTTAAAAAAAGTAAAAATGATTTACAAAATTCTTATGAGAAGAAAAATAATTGTGTATACTGTACCACTCTCAGCAGTGAAGCCATATACAATTGGGGTCTTAAATAGGAAGAGTGGGTTGGTGGTACTCACATCATCATGCAAAACGCACAGGAACTTTATTACCACTTAGTCAACAGAGTACCAAACTGAGTTTGTTTGGTCAGTGACTTTCTATTACACCAAATCTGCATGTAATTGTTCCTCGGCTAGCACCAATAGGACGAAGAGTGTATTTTAGAAAAAAATTCAAGTGAAAAATTAGTATAATCAATTCATAATAAATGATGCCTAGGACAGAAATTAGCTATAGGACTAAACAAAACTTTGGTTTTAAAATGAGCAAGGCAAACAGCAAAAGGTTCAAACATGTAGGATTTTTATGGGGCAAAAATTACTATCAAGTGTTTCAAATTACATTATTTCAAGTGGGTAATCTGATGAGTTTTATATTTTGCAAAAGTAATCTTATTCCAATTATCCACATCCACAGTCCTGAAGATGCAGACCACCTGGACACAGGTATTGACAAGGATGAACTTTTCTGTGCAACTAAAAGTGGTGTGTAGGGAAGGGAGAACCACATACCTCCCTGGTCAATTTCTTCCTAAATAAAAATATGGTAAATTTAATTGCTGATCATGAAATCTGTATTGAACAAACATTAGCTTGACTTACCTGTCTTCATGAGACAGACTATGGTCATCAAAAATCGCCTGTGTGCTTCAGTTACCTGAATAATTCAAATACTCAATATATCAACAGAGTAAGCTATATATTTCTCTCTAAAAACTCAGCATTTCTTCCATTAGAGATTACTACAGCTAGAAAATTCTAGCGATCACTGAATTTTCTGCCATGTGTATTTTGGTATGAATATATTTTGAAAACTAGCCATTCTTAATAAACAATTTCAATAAGGCTAAAATGTCATATTAATGTACTTAAAAAGTGAAGAGATACTTGAAAATTTTTATATCACATATAACCTATCTTTTCAGGTCAATATAACAAGATTAATCTATAGTAATTAATCAACACACTATAGAGTAAGACTGAACTTTCTAAATACTTAATAGAACTTTGTAAGTCCCCAATATACTTGAAGTTTGATTTTGTGTATTTGACTGACAAAGCTTTAACTTATTTTAGTATTAAGACCTAAAAATCTTGAACAATCTTCAACTTTCTGAAAATTTTGGTTTGTATATTTAAGAGTTAAGGCCTATTATCAACATTTGGCATCTATTAATGCATAAAATTAATAGCATAGACAATACAAAAAATTCCCCAAACTGATTCCTAGAATTCCTGAATATTTTTTTTTCTTTTTTTTGAGACGGAGTTTCGCTCGTTGCCCAGGCTGGAGTGCAATGGCGTGATCTCGGCTCACCGCAACCTCTGCCTCCCAGGTTCAAGCGATTCTCCTGCCTCAGCCTCCCGAGTAGCTGGGATTACAGGTACGCACCACCACGCCTGGCTAATTTTGTGTTTTTAGTAGAGATGGGGTTTCTCCATGTTGGTCAGGCTGGTCTTGAACTCCTGACCTCAGGTGATCTGCCCTCCTCGGCCTCCCAAAGTGCTGGGATTACAGGTGTGAGCCACTGTGCCTTGCCTAAAATTCCTAAATTTCTAATGAATGGCAAACACAGAATTCCATCTATGGCCAACTGAGGCAACACAAGACTTACTACTGTGTACCTACTTCCTAAAAATTACTCGAATTCCCAAGTATGTATACCACAAGGATCCTTTAGGAACTGGTTTACTTCAATAAGATCTCCCTTAATGTCTGATGCTCAATTAGTGAGACACAATTACTTCAATTCCAGATTTAAATCCCTATCATGACATTACTAAATTACCAAATCCTTCTAAGCCTGCTATCCTTATCTACAAAATGAGGATAAAATATATAACTAGAGTTTTTGTGAGAATTAAATGACAGCACGCATCGCTGTCAGGTAAATAGCATTCAAAACTGGCTTTTTACTCACATTTATATTCTTAGTACTCTCTCTGGGCTGGATTTTATTCTTGTATTTTCTCTAACCAGTATTTTACTCTTTTCGATATATTATTTTCAGAAGTGACCTCAAATCCTTTGTTGATATACATAAACTCCAAGAAGAACCAACCAACCAACCCAATCTAGTTTTGTTCCAGAGTTCACAGTATAAGGAAAAGAGAAACATGTAAGTAAGGGGAAGAAAATGAAGAGTGAGAGAACATTTCTGTGAAGAAAGCATTTGAAAGAATTCCACATAGGAAATAGATCCTGAAAAGTTATTTTCATAGTGGTTTAATAGGTGTCACAAAAAGGTATTTTGTGGCAATGTCATTCTTCCTAAAAAATTGAATACCTTCATTTATTTGCCAATTTCATAAAACAGCATTCTGGAGGTCAATTTTTTCAGTGATTTAAAAATGAGTAAAACATTTTTAAAAAGATTTAAACTTGAAACAGACCTCATTCCACTGTAAATTTTAGGCATTACTATTCCTGAGTGTCAACTATACACATCAAATGATTAAACACCTCCCTCCTGATCTAGTCAAGATATCTGCAGTAAGCAATGTGTAAATGACAACTGTTCCCAAAAGACTTACGATAAAGCTTTTAGAATAGAAAATAAACATCTCAACAAGTAAAATTACTCTTTTCAGCATTAAAAAATAATTTGTGAAAAATGTAGTGAGTGTAATTATGAAGTGGCATACTCATCTCAACTTTAGTTCTAAAATAACACGACATCATTTTAACTAAGAGAAATGCTGGTTTTCCAAATAGCAGGTTACCTTTTACCCGAGGTTTAAAGAATAAGTATCAGCATCATGACATCACTAGAAAGAAATTGAAGCATACAAGGAATAAACTATAGTTTCTTTTTATATCAAAATGTACTCTTGAAAATGTGTTTGGCACAGTGCTAAATCATATATAGTTAATACTAAATATTGCAGGATACAATAAAACCCTGGAGTTAATTGTTTACACCCTCTTATGGGAATGAAAATAATAGATAGATACCAATTATTCAGAAGTCAGCCTATACAAACTGTATAAACAATATTTTATGTTTTGCTTTGAAAACCAGTGATATAATAAATTTTACATAAAAGACTGTAAAATAATATAAATGGATTTAAACAGATTTTTACAATAAGAAATTCAAATGGAAACAGACAAGTAACAAAGAGAAGTAAAAAAATTTATTGCAGTATTCGCTCCACCAGATTACCTGGGGATCCCTTTTCTTGTATTGTTTTCAGGGTGACCTAATACATCAAAATCTACATTTACAAAAACTCCTTCTGCAGATAGGTCATAGATACTGCATGCTTTTTTTTTTTTCAACAGAATAAATTATATATCCAGGAGATTCTGCCATTTTACAGCCTGGAAAAAACAACGCTTCCCTGGAAACTGGGCTAAGCTAAAGAAAGCCATCCGCTGCTAGGTTAAACTCCAAGAACACTTTATTAAGAACATTAACAGACTAATTTCCAACATTCACTTGTTTATTTTTTTTAAACAGAAAGTTTTTTTCCAAGATATAAACAATTTTTGTTAAACTATAATACAGTGGGAGTAAAAATGAACTGAGAATCTGTTTCTGCTGCACAACAGCGAAGGGAGCTCCCACAAAAATGTTTGCCCAACATTTCCTTCTTTTGTTCCTGCATCCCAGGTTCCACTTACTCTTCATAAAACTGATTTTTTTTTTTTTTTTTTGCCAGAATGTTGGTATTTCAAGTTTTTCTGCCTTTTAAAAAAATTCCTGTAAATTTGGCTGCATGTACAAATTCATTAGCTGGAAGTCCCATCCTTGGCGGCATACAGGGATCGTAAAGTCTGAACAACTTTATTAGTCAGCTTATTAGCACTCGTTAGAGCAATTTTTTTGTAAATAATGTCTGACTCTTTAATAGTGTCTACCCAAGGCACCAGTTTGCGGCCATCACGGCGCTTAGCCTCAGTCCAGGAGCCACTGTAGGAGCCTGCCATCCACTGAACACTGAAGCCATTGCTGGTTTTCTGTACTACTCTTGCAATTTGTGGTCGATCTTTGTACTTTGGACAGCAAATAGCGATGACATCCATGACGTCAACACTTTCATTCATCTGTGCTGCCAACTCCGTAGAGTCTGAATTTCGTTTTGACCTTCTCAATGACTAAAACATTGGGAGGGGGGAAAAAAGACCAAGTGTTACACAAAAGAATTTTAGTGAAATTATTGTTTTTATTGCTTTTAATCCCTTGACGCCGGGAGTTGGGATTTCCCGGCACACTTCCATTGCCGGCAATGAGACGCACCGTGACCGCCAGCGCCAAGGGGTTAACATATACTTGTAAAACCATATAACTCTTAATTTGTACCCGTGTCTTTACTCTTATTGATATATAAAATTATATATACATATGAACCATAAAGCTACATAAAACTTAGCAACAATAAAAATAACACACATTAATACAATTCAAAGAAAAATTAACCCTTTATGCTGGATAAATCTCATTTCTGTTTTTTTTTATTGTCTTTTATGTTAAACTTTCTACAAAAGGATGTATAAATGGGTAAGTAGAGAATCTCTATCTACAAAATGTTTTCTCTTTTAAGTATTACATTACTTGGTTGTACATTTAATAGACTGACATATATAAGCACATAAAAATCATTTTACGTAATACGCTGCGAAATACGTTGACTCCTCCTCCGCCTCACCCCTGAAGTGCCTCCTCCTCTATCCTCCCCATCACTTTCATCATCTTCTGTCTCTGCTGCTGTATTATTTTTAGGGCTGCCTCCTCCAAGCAGTGAGGTAATTGCTTTGTTCCGAGCATTTGTGCTAGCTGACACCTCCCCTTCTTCTTCTTCTTCATCAGGGTCCAGATGTTCCATGAGAAGTTTGAACTATAAAAAATAGATATTATTTCAGAATTTTAAGTAAATATTTCAAGCAAGATTGTTAAATTCCTAAATGTTTTCTATGGCAGTAGTTTGCTGTGTGTGAAACAGATGTTAGCCATCATCTAAGTTAGGGGCTGGTAAACATTTTCTGTAAACAGCCAGGTGGTCAATATTTTTCATTTTGAAGGCCATATAGTCTGTCACAACTACACAACTCTGCCACTGTAGTATGAAAGCAGTTACAGACAAATAAATGAGTGGGCATGAATGTTTTCAGTAAAACTTTATTTGCAAAAATAGGCAATGGGTTAGATACAAAAACAGCCAGAGTTTTCAGACCCTTGGTCCAAGACATCAAGCAACCAGGTGACAATTACTGACAGACATTTTCTAGTTATCTCCCCTCTTTGCTCTCTGCTAAGAGGATAAAAGAGAAAGCAGAGAATGTTGAAAAATTTTAAATGAGAACTGAAATATTTTTAAATTTTAATGTATGTAAGGTTTGCAAAGTCAATGAAAGCCACTGTGTAGATTATATTCTTAGCTCAAAAATTCTTATTTCTATATTCAGCTACTTGCTTTAAAGCAGATTTTTTTTTTTTTTTTTTTTTTTGGAGACGGAGTCTTGCTTTGTTGCCCAGGCTGGAGTGCAGTGGCCGGATCTCAGCTCACTGCAAGCTCCGCCTCCCGGGTTTACGCCATTCTCCTGCCTCAGCCTCCCGAGTAGCTGGGACTACAGGCGCCCGCCACCTCGCCCGGCTAGTTTTTTTGTATTTTTTTAGTAGAGATGGGATTTCACCGTGTTAGCCAGGATGGTCTCGATCTCCTGACCTCGTGATCCGCCCATCTCGGCCTCCCAAAGTGCTGGGATTACAGGCTTGAGCCACCGCGCCCGGCCTAAAGCAGATTTTTAAAATTTTTTTAAGAAAAATAGAAATGGAGTTTTGCCATGTTGGCCAAACTGGTGTCAAATCTCTGGCCTCGAGTGATCTGCCCACCTCAGCCTCCCAAAGTACTTGGGAGCCACTGCACCTGGACTAAGTAGATTAAAATATAAAACTTTATTTTTATTTTTTAGGACAGTCTTCTAATTTAAAAAACATTTTAAACAACTTTTATATTGTGGTAAAATAGAAATAACATAAAATTTGCCAGCTTAACCTTTTTTTTTTCTTTTTAAATTCAGACAGGGTCTCACTTTGTCACTCAGGCTGAAGTGCAGCGGCGTGATCATGGCTCACTATAGCCTACACCTCCCAGGCTGAGGTGGGAGGACCACCTCAGTAGTTGGCACTACAGGTGCGCACCACCATGTCTGGCTAATGTTTGTATTTTTTGTAGAGACAGGGTCTCGCTCTGTTGCTCAGGCTGGCTTGGACTTCTTGGACTCAAGCAAACCTCCGACAATAGGCCTCCCAAAGTGCTAAGATTACAGGTGTAAGCCAGCATGCCTAGCCTACCAGTTTAACCATTTTAAATGTATAATTCATTGGCATGTTGTACAACTATCACCACTATCCATTTCCAGAGCTGTTTCTTTCTTTGTTTTTTTAAATCACTGGACGTCACAGCTCTGTCCTCATTAAACAACAACTCCCTGTTCTTTCTTTCCCTGGTCCTTGGTAACCTCTAGTCTATTCTCTGTCTCTATTTTAAAAGCACATTTTATATACATATATTTGCATACTTGTTAAGTGAGAATGTATGCAAATATATATTGGCATTACTCATATAAGAACATATGAAAAAGTAATAATATTGGTTGTCAGAAAAGAAAGGAACAGAATGGCCAAACACGGTAAGAGGATGACTGTTTGCAGTTTTACCTTTTATGACATATAAGTCATGTATTTTTCTGATTTAAAAACATAGCCCTCTGTATCCCCGGATTCCGCACCTGCAGATTCAACCCACAGCGGATCAAAAACTATTTGGAAAATGCCACAACAAAAATAACAGCACTGGCCGGGTGTGGTGGCTCATGCCTCTAATCCCACTACTTTGGGAGGCTGGCGGATCACCTGAGGTCAGGAGTTTGAGACCAGCCTGGCCAACATGGCGAAACCCTATCTCTACTAAAAATACAAAAATTAGCCAGGCGTGGTGGCGCATGTCTGTAATCCCAGCTACTTGGGAGGCTGAGGCAGGAGACTTGCTTGAACCCGGGAGGCGGAGGTTATGGTGAGCTGAGATCACGCCATTGCACTCCAGCCTGGGCAACAAGAGTGAAACTCCGTCTCAAAACAAAACAAAACAAAAAAAACAGCATTACAATAAAAAATAATACAACTTAAAAAAAATGTGGTATAACAACTATGTACATAGCATTTACATTGTTTTAGGTATTATAAGTAATCTAGAAATGATTTAAAGTATATGGCAGGATGTACATATATGCAAATACTATATTTTTTAAATAATTTTTTTTGAGACAGGGTTTCACTCCCGTCACCCAGGATTGGGTGTAATGGTGCAATCTCAGGTCACTGTAACCACTGCCTCTCAGGCTCAAGCACTTCTCCTGCCTCAGCCTCCTGAGTAGCTGGGACTACAGGTGCACACCACTGCCCCCAGCTAATTTTTTGTATTTTTTGTAGATATGGGGATATGCCATGTTGCCCAGGCTGGTCTCAAACTCTGACCTGCCATGGCCTCCCAAAGTGTTGGAATGACAGGTGTGAGCCACCTCACGCAGCCTACTATGCCACTTTTTATCAGGCCCTTGAATATCGGAGGATTTGGGTATCCATGGGGGGACTGGAACCAATTTCCTGTGGAAACCAGGGGACAACTACAAAACACACACACGGGTTTTCCTATTATCTTTCATTTTCACTAAAATAAAACTATTCGTGGGCTGTTGTTTCCTAAGAAAAAATAATTAGGATGCCATAGGTGCAATGGGAAAGACAAGCTTAAAGTAACTCATTAAAACCATATAGAGAAAAATTATCTTGATAGTTCATGAAGCTTACATTCAATGTAAAGGAGACAGTTATCTCCCCACCAGCCCCCCACATTTACTTGTCAAAAAAGCCCTTATGAGAAGTAAAAACTTTTGGTTTACTACTCACATCTAGATACTGCTTTACTATACTCCTCTTCACCTCTTCTGTGATTTTGGAATTAGCCATGTCACTCCGCAGGAAGTCCAGTGTTTGTTTTGGATGAAAATGAACTCCTGTTTTTCGGTTTATCGCTTTATCATACACTTTTGCAGATTCAGATGGAGAGTACTTCTGAATTTTACTGTTTTGGGAAAACAAAACCAAAAACTTTAAAACTATGAATGCAACATATTTGGAGAAATCCAATTATAGGTAGGAAGCATCATATTAATGAAATTAGTTTCTCATGTCTATTTTTAATACTATCGTGATCCTAGGACAGCTTCAATACAATTACTTAATATCACCTAACTGGTTTACCTCTTTCTACTAGTTACTGCCCCACCCCCAACCTATCCATTCTCTATACAGTGGCCAGAATGATTGTTTATAAACTTGTTTCAGGTTATTAACAACTCTGCTTAAAAATCTTTCCAACTCCTTAGCATTGCCTAATTAACTTTACAAAGTTTTAAACTATTTTGCATGTTGCCAACATTTAACATCAAAATATTCCTTATAAGGCCAGGAGCAGATAATCTCAGAGTTTTGGGAGGCCAGTGTGGGAGGATCACTTTGAGACCAGGAGTTCAAGAGTACCATGGGCAACACAACTAGACATCATCTCTACAAGTAAAAAGTAAAAAAAATTAGCTGGGTGTGGTGGCATGCATCTGTACTCCCAGCTACTCAGGTGGCTGAAGTAGGAGGACTACTCGAGCCAGGAGTTCATGATTGCATAACTGCATTCCAGCCTGGGCATCAGAGCGAGACCCTGTTTCAAACAAATACAGAGATATTCCTCTTAAAAATCTGGATTTCTGGTGTCTCCTGAAAAAGTGGGAGCTCTGGCCACATTATGCCCACCCTCTCCTTTGGTAACAAGCTTATGGAAACTTGAGACAGGTCCACTTAAATGACATCTCTTTCATCATGAAACACTCTTTCCAGGTGGCCACTGACCAGGTGGCCTATTAACATTTGACTTTGTGATTCCTAATCTTGGATTTCAATGAATGTAAAAAATGACCAAAATTCCATGGGTATAGGCAGGAAGAGATATCTTTAATGACTAATGGTGGGTAAAACCACAGGATATTTATAATAACTGTACCTTTTCTCTCTCTTACTTTATAGAGTACTTTAAAGACTATTTGAGTTCTATTGGAGCTCAGTTTAGTTGGTTTACATCTGTTACTTCAGAGTTCTTTAAAAACTTAAACTTGTAATCTATTTTAAGGTTAGCCTGATTCTTTTTAAGGAAATCAACAAAATAAGCCCTTCAATTTGTAATGCATTATCACCAAGTACAGGAATATGTTTTTTACCCTTTAATAAAATAATAAATTATGGCATATTACACAACAGAATACTATACAGCAATAGAAGAGAATAAACTCCTTTATAAAAAGGAACATTTCTAACATTAAACATGCAAACAAAACTGGGTTTCATATTTATCATTATTATTTTTTTAGACGGAGTCTCGCTCTGTTGCCCAGGCTGGACTGCAGTGGCATAATCTCAGCTTACCGCAATCTCCGCCTCCCGGGTTTAAGCGATTCTCCTGCCTCAGCCTCCCGAGTAGCTGGGATCACAGGTGTGCACCACCATGCTCACTTAATTTTTCCATTTTTAATAGAGATGGGGGTTTCACCATGTTGGCCAGGCTGGTCTCGAACTCCTGACCTCAGGGGATCTGCCCACCTCGGCCTCCCAAAATGCTGGGATTATAGGCATAAGCCACTGCGCCCAGCCCAAATATTTATTATTTGAACAGAGTGAAGTTTTTTTTCTCACTGCTTATGTAACCTTACCTATCAGAAAATCCACAAAGATTCTTCAAATGTTGTTTTAACATTAGAAGCAATAAAATACCCTGGGACACATTGGCAAATTCAATTAAAGGAGCTGAATTTTCTGGCAAACATTTCATCACTGAATTTATATCGTCTTCTGAATCTGAGTCTGAATCTGAATCTACACGTTTCCGTGACTTCCGAGGCCTGGAAACTTCTTCTTCACTGTCGCTTGACTCATTTTCCTTACTAGGTGATGATTTTCTCTCTTTCCTTTTGTCCTTTACCATAGACTGAAAGAAAAAATTGTTTGATAAACAATAAAAACAAAATGCCACTAGTAGATATAAGTATTCTCCATTCAACAGCTTGAAAAAGCTTCCTTAAATGAGTATTTTATAAACCTCTTGACTTGATATCAACAACTGGTATGTAATGTTAGGGGATAGTTTCTAAAACTAAATAAAATTATATACAATATCCACCCCCTCCCCCACAACCACTCCTTCAAAAAAATCCTTGTGAAATATCATTCAAAGGGAAACAATTTTCTTCTAAGGATAGTAATAAAAGATAGTTATAAAAGTATCAATTAGGTGCATAGGTAAGCCATTATAGAGGAAAAGCAGTAATTATAATTTAACTGAGGAGAATAAAGTAATCTTGGACATCCCGAGCTTCTATCAAACTCTCCTTTTCAAGAACATTTCAGCAAGATAATACGCAATTTTCTCTGAAGACTTAAATCCTGTTTCTTTGTACTTTATGAAAATGTTAGTTCTTGGAAACAAAGTCAACTGGATTTAAGCAGGTTGTGTGGTGTGTGTGTAGGGGGCACATTATAACAACATTTATTCAAAACTGGAAGAAACATTTACAAAGACAGCCATACCAACCAGTAAGTAGGTAAAATAAGAGAACATGAGGGCTAAAGCTCCTGGGAAATTATTAACTTCTCAAACTTAAATGTGCACATTAACATCTGTGGATTTTGTTGAAGATGCAGATTCTGTTTCAGCAAATCTGGGTGGGGCCTGAGGTTCTAGAGCTTTAATAGGCTCTCAGGTGAAACCACTGCTGCTGGTGTGTGGTCTACACTTCAAGTAGTAAGGGTTTAGACACCTTTGTAATTCCAGCCCTTAGGAGGCATCTAAAATAATCTGTCTGATTTACTAGTCTGACAAGGCTGAGTTTTGAGCAATACAATTTTACCAGATGAGATCTACTTGGATCATTAGATACATGAGAATATTTAATTTGCAAAGAATTTACTGAGTGCTTACTATGTGCCTAGTGCTACACCAGGTACTTTTATAATTAAATAAATTACATTCCTCCTAAAAGTCATGACAGAAATGACGGAAGGTTCAACAAGAAATTTAGTAAAGATTTTGGGCACACATATGCCAACTCTATTACGGTGCTGTAGTTGAGCGATAAGAAAGTCAATGGTGTCATAAATTTTTGGTATAAGTGTAAATAAGCTATATATTTTCATGTGTAATGTGATTACAGCATTACAAGATTTACAGAATAATGTTTTAAAATGGGGCTTAAATGAATGTATGAATGGACATAAAACACTTAAGGTCAGTGCTTAAAGTGAGAGAAATAAATGCGATGGCTTATCAACAGAACAATCCATATATGTATTTTAGATGTTTCTAAATAGAAGTAAAGTGGCAACGTACATCCTCTCCCAAGTCAAGTACTGCCCAGATTTCATTAAGTTCACTTAGAAAGATTTTATATACTCATGAAGAGAATAAAAATAATGAGAAACAAAACAGTGAAAACAGCATGTCTGCACTTTGACAGATGGATTAAGAATAGTAATGTGTGTAACTTACCTCCTTGAATGACTGCAGTAGGTTACTACCAGAAACTGAGAGTGTAATGTCTATATGATGCATTATAAACAACGGCTCTTCCTGTGTCTGGTATGGAAAACAGGCTAGATTGTCTGCTATATACAAGAGCATAGTCACGTCTGTTTTCTGTAAATTTTAAGAAAAAGTACATATGTTTAGCGGATAATCTAGAAACCCATCCAAAAAAGCTTTTTTAGAAAAAATACAGGGCACTTTCACCTCACTTAATGTTAGAGAGAGAGATAAGCAGACACACACATGGGGAGAGTGGGCAGAGACACAGAGAGACAGCAGGAGGGAGAGAAATATAGAGGAGGAAAAAGGGAGAGGGAGAGAGGTGTAAGAAAAAGGGAGAAGGGGGAACATAAATAGAATTTTATAAAATAATCTTAGGCCCATTTTTTATTTTATAATGACTTACACTATGCTATCTCAAGACGTGAAATTTTTTATTGCATCCATGTGAAATTCCTTGAGGTTTTCTTACAGAGTATATGGAATCTTTATGATAAATCCATACCATATCAGAAAGTATACATGAAAGTTAAATCATTGTGCTACTAAGAGTTTAACCTATATGGAGATCAGTTACACACAGTTACTATTCTGCCCTCAAAATAACTACTAATTATAGCACTAATACATAGGTTAAAAGAAAAAACCTAAATCCACGTACTCATAAACATTTGTCAGTTTCCTGTGTATATGTAATTCAGAATATCAGAGTTGTTTTGACAATGCTATCAGTTTCACACTGTAAGTACTCTGAGGTAGGCAAAATTTAAGAGGATTATTGTTATTTGCTTGCTTTAAAAAGAAGTAATAGAGAATTCAAGCATTTCATGATCATAAACAGAAGGGCATATTAATATTCAAATTTCTTTTAAATATTTATAGCTCAAGGAAAAAAAAAGCTCACAACTAAAAAGCACTCCCTCCTACCATCTACCCTCCCCTGCCATGGAAACAACATAAAACCCAACAGCAGCAGCAACAAGATCCCATAGCACAGATGGAATAACCTTGCTATTAATATTTGTAAGAGTATCACTCTCACTCTATTTTTACTTTACGGTATGTATCAACACCCATGTTACAGACGAAAAAATGTAGACATAAAACCCTACCTCATCTATTAGTTTAACATTATAATTTATATATATATTTTCAAAACTCATATATATTTTTATATATTTATATTTATATAAATATTTTCTTCAACATCCATAAAAGCCCCGTATTTCTCTTTCCTTTCAAAGTTCTTCAAAGAATAGTTTAGACTGCTCCTCCCATGTCTTCCCCACTATTTTTTTTCTTTTCTTTTTTTTTTGAGACGGAGTCTTGCTCTGTCGCCCAGGCGGGAGTGCAGTGGCGAGATCTCGGCTCACTGCAAGCTCCACCTCCCGGGTTCACGCCATTCTCCCGCCTCAGCCTCCGAGTAGCTGGGACTACAGGCGCCCGCCACCACGCCCGGCTAGTTTTTTGTATTTTTAGTAGAGACGGGGTTTCACCATGTTAGCCAGGATGGTCTCGATCTCCTGACCTCGTGATCCGCCCGCCTCGGCCTCCCAAAGTGCTGGGATTACAGGCTTGAGCCACCGCGCCCGGCCTTCCCCACTATTTTTTTTCAAAGGAGACATGATATCGGTCACTGCCATCTTGAACTCCTGGGCTCAAGCAATCGCTTTGCCTAGGTCTCACAAGTAACTAGGTAGCTAGGAGTATAGGTGCATGCCACAAGGCCTGGCTGAGTTTTATTTTTTAATTTTTGTAGAGACAGGGTCTCTGGTATGGAACTCCTGGGCTCAAGCAATCATCTGGCTTGGGTGCTGGGATTACAAGCATGAGTCATCTCACCTGGCCCTCCCTCTTCAATTACAATCTGCTTTTGTCCCTCACTGCTTGACTGTTTTTGTCCATGAAGTTCACCATTCTACTCTATTTTTCACTTCTACTCTCCTTGCCTTCACAGTAGCATCTGACTATCATCCACACTTTCCTTCACGAAATCTACTTCCTAAGTTTTCTCTTCCTAGCTCTTTGACTACTCCCTTTTTATGTACTACTCAAGCCAACTCCTTTGCATCTGACTTTGGCAACAATCCTGTTCTTTCAGGTGCTCAAGATAAAAATACTCCAGTTGTCCACTTACTATTCTTTTCACACAGTCTCATTTAATTCTTTCCTCAAATTTCTTTTCTACTATCCATTCTTTTTTTTTTTTTTTTTTAAATTGAGATGGAGTCTTGTTCTGTTGCCCAGGCTGGAGTGCAGTGGCGTGATCTCAGCTCACTGCCACTCTCTGCCCCCCAGGTTCAAGTGATTCTCATGCCCTGGCTTCCAAGTAGCTGGGACTACAGGTGTGCGCCATCACACCTGGCTAATTTTTTTTGTACTTTTAGTAGTGACGGCGTTTTGCCGTGTTGGCCAGGCTGTTTTCGAACTCCTGACCTCAGGTGATCCGCCCGCCTTGGCCTCCCAAAATGTTGGGATTACAGGTGTGAGCCACCACACCCGATCTCTACTATCCATTCTTTTTCTCCCCTACTGTTGTCACAATAGGTTAATTTCTTATTACCTCCAGTGTGACCACAATGCTAAAAAATTTCATCTTCCTAAACTGCTCTTTGGCAACTGTCCTCATTATTTTATTCGCACACTTCCAATGTTTTTTTTTTTTTTTTTTGCCATCTACAGGATCCTCTATATACTATTCCTCATTATGACCTTTCTGCCCCAGTCAAATAACAAACTATTCATTATTAACCACACATTCTTATCTTTTACATTTTTGGCCCCTACTGGAACATCTTCCTTCCCTGGTTTATATAGCAGATCCCTCTCATTCTATCCCTCTGGGCCTTCAGGCATTTGTTCTTTCTCTGACATTCTTTGTTGGAGGTACTTAGAAGAAAGCATTGCATTGTAAGAGCTGGGTTTCCAGTTTAGCATTTCAAATGCTGAGATGACAGAACATCTAGTCAATGACATAAAACAGGCAGTGAAACCACATAGGAATGAAGTTCTTTTGGAGAGAAACAAGGACTGGAACAATATTATCAATACAAACCATCAGGGCACTCAGGATATACTAACCATAATCACTATTAATTTTGTGTCCTATCCCCACAACTGGAGGGAAAATCCTTTCAGGGCAAAAGCACTATGTTCTATCATCTGGCACTCCTAGTATAGTGTCCTATACACAATGCAAACTTAATACTGATGATATGATGATAATGTTGATGATAAATTTCACACAGTACTTAAAAAGAAGAGGTCTAGTAAGATATCTACACTATGGTAATTATAATTTTGCTTTATTGCAAAAATCTGCTGTCAGGCTAACAAGTAATTAAAGTATTTCTTTTGTTCTTTTCTTTTGCTTTTTTTTTGTTTTTTGTTTTTTTTTTTGAGACGGAGTCTCGCTCTGTCGGCCAGGCTGGAATGCAGAGGCGTGATCTTGGCTCACTGCAACCTCTGCCTCTCGGGTTCAAGCAATTCTTCTGCCTCAGCCTCCTGAGTAGCTGGGATTACAGGCGCGTGCCACCACGCCCGGCTGATTTTCATATTTTTAGTAGAGACGGGGTTTCACCATGTTGGTCAGGCTGGTCTCGAACTCCTGACCTTGTGATCCACCTGCCTTGGCCTCCCAAAGTGCTGGGATTACAGGCATGAGTCACCATGCCTGGCCTCTTTTGTTCTTTTAAAAGTTGCTATACACATAGACTCATGTGCGCTCTGTGTGGGCAGAAACCATATCTGTCTTTACTATTTTATGCTCGTTAAACTTCTTAGCACAATGGCTGGTACGTAGCAGATGCTGAATAAATATTGTGTAAAATAAATAAATTAAAAGGTAAACTTAAAAGAATACTCAGTTTTCTTGGCCTATGGTCCTGGCCAATGCAACTAGTGCAACAGCCAGAAGTGTCAAAATTGTAATTATGGTAATCCCCCCTTATTGTTGTTTTGCTTTCCATAGTTTCAGTTACCTTTGGTCAACCATAGTCCAAAAATAGGTGAGTAAACTACAACAAGGTATTTTGAGAGAGAGACAGAGAAAAGCAAGATCCCATTCACATAACTTTTATTACAGTATACTGTTATAATTGCTCTATTTTATTATCATTGTTAATCTCTTACTGTCACTAATTTAGAAATTAAAACTTTAACATAGGTTTGTAGGTACTGGAAAAACTAGTAGTGTCATGTGCCGCATAACCATGTTTCAGTCAATGACAAACCATATATATAATGACGGTCCCATAAGATTACCCTATCATATTTTTACTGTACCTTTTCTATGTTTAGATATGTTTATACACACGAATACTTATGATTGTGTTAGTTATCTACAGTATTCAGTACAGTAACATGCTGTACAGGTTTGTAGCCTAGGAACAATATAGCTTAGGTAGGCTACAACATCTAGGTTTGTGTAAGTAAGATATTCACCCCACAAAGAAATTGCCTAACTATGCATTTCTCCAAATGTACCCTTGTCATTAAGTGATGCATGACTGCATATATAAGATTTAGTACTATCCATGGTTTCATGCATCCACTGGGGGTCATGAAATGTATCTTTAAGGATAAGGGAGGACTACTATACACAAAAGTGGACTACTATACACAAAACTGACTTCCCTTCATTAAGGAAAGTCAAGTTGAACAACTAGGGATCTCAACAACCAAAAACCTATAACAGTTATTCTCTAACAATATTTGAGGTAATCGATTCCCAATGTGATTAGTTTAGTGATGGTGCTTAAAGATATGCTTACAGAATCTGTTATCAAAGTTTATGGGATATTCAGTATGGAGGCAAAGTTATACATTATTCCTCATTATACTTATTCTTATACAAAATTTCCCCTTCAATTCTGACTGTGTACTTTGTAAATAACTTAGAAGATTAAGAAAACATTTGATGAAGTTACTATCATATACTAATAAAATGGTAATATTTTAAAAATGGTGACTACTTTATCCATAAAATTTCTAGAGCATTTATTTTCTTAAAATAATAAGTTTTTGTGCTTACTGCTGTGTCATCAAAGAGGTTGAGTAAAGAAATAAGAAAGGCTCGTCTGTGTTGGCGGTTTCCACGGATCATGGAGTAAAGGTGTGAACACAAAGCGCTAGAGGACTCGTCTTGTCTGAAACCCCTTACAGGATCTTTTAGGCATGTGTTGATTGCCTGTTGTACCTGGTAAGACATCTTCATACCAGCCACTGCTTTCATCTGAAATCAATACAAGTCTCATTTTTGTCAAGGAAATTAAAAGACACAACTTAAAAATATACTTAGAGCATTACATCCTGAGGCTAGCTTCATTATTTGGTTTTCTTAATTAAAATAATACGAATCACAGAATGAAGTGCCAGAAGGAACATGAGAGATTATCTCTTACAATTCCCTCATTTCAAAGAAGAAAAAAAAAAATGAGGCCCAGGAGAGTCATTGCAGCCAAGTTCACACAGTAGGATATAAAATCTAGGTTTCCGGATTTTTAGTCTGGTGTGCTTGGTACTGTCACCTCTAGACCAATCTTAACTTTAAACTAGAAAAAACACCTTGGGAGACTAACTTAGTTGCATGTTTAGAAGATAGGTACTAAGTAAGACATTTTATCCCAATTATGAATGTGGGCAGGGTATTTATCAAAGACATGCTTTACTCAAGAAAAATGCTTAAATTTAGGTTATAAAATGTTAAAATACATACATGAATGAATCCAGCATATTTTTTGTCTATTTCCACAAGTTGCTGATCAGCCTTGTTCCGCATAGCAGGTTCTGGGTCTGTGCCCATAGCAATTAAATATGGCACACACTGGAAATAAAAAAAAATTATGAGATATCACGGTAGTAAAAACTCTCTATTTAGACATACGTCAAAACTTTCTGTATATCTGAGATATATGAATTTAACCTTATAGGCTTTCCTACAAAGGCTATGATTTAGTGTTCTTTTTAAAGTCACAAATCTTTGAGATTCAGCTTAAATCCAGAAAAGCACTGGAGCACCAGCAAAAATACTAATGTGGTAAAATTTAAACAATTTCATTGTAAATTTAAGGTTCTTTAAACATAAAGCATTCCCACACTAAGAATATCTATTTAAGATTATGATATAGACTACAAATGTATAATCCAGTAGTTTTTAAAGCTTGATTAGATTTGCCTTGTAAAGATAATATACGGCAAACAGTAATTTGCTTTCCATACTCAAAGCTAGGAAAATATAATTGTTTTTCAAAGTGATTTCAGATGTGGCTTTGAGGATCAGATAGTTGGTAACAGTCATATTCACTGTACTTCTAGAGTCAAAAAACAGTACTACTATGTTAAGCGAGTCTGAATCAAAAAGCAATGTGAAGGCCAGAAAAACAACACACTTATAACTTTAAAATACAGACATGGCATTAAATGAAAGAAATGATCATGTTAAATCTCAAATCAGGAAAGAAAAAAGGCTATAAGGTGGGTGCGGTGGCTCATGCCTGTAATCCCAGCACTTTGCGACGCTGAGGCAGGCAGATGACTTGAGCTCAGAAGTTTGAGACTAGCCTGGCCAATATGGTAAAACCCCATCTCTACAAAAATGCAAAAATTAGCCAGGTGGTGGCGTGCACCTGTAGTCTCAGCTACTTGGGAGGCTGAGGTGGGAAGACTGCTTGAGTCCAGGAGGCAGAGGCTGCAGTGAGCCAAGACTGCGTCATTGCACGCCAGCCAAAAAAAAAAAAAAAAAAAGAAAAGAAAAAAGGCCAGAGAGAACGCCCTTGGTTAACTAGCAGAATCTGCAAATGGACTATATATTAGATAATATTGTATCAATGTTAAAATTCCTAAATTTAATGATTATAATATGGTTTTGTAAGAGAATGCCCTTGTTCTTAGAAAATATATGCTGAAGTGTTTAGTGGTAAAGAATTATAATTACCTGAAACTTCCTACCAAATGATTCAGAAAAAAGCAGATGTATAAAAGGGAGAGAGAGAAAGCAATTGTGGCAAAATGTCAACAAATGGTGAATATAGGTGAAGAGTATAAAGGAATTCATACAATACTTTTGTAATTTCTTTGTGTGAATTTTGTTTTTTTTTTGGAGATAGAGTCTCCCTCTGTTGGCCAGGCTGGAGTGCAATGGCACGGTCTTTGCTCACTGCAACCTCCGCTTCCTGGGTTCAAGAAATTTTCCTGCCTTAGCCTCCCATGTAGCTGGGACTACAGGCATGCGCAACCACACCTGGCTAATTTTTGTGTTTTTAGTAGAGACGGGATTTTGCCATGTTGGCTATGCTGGTTTTGAACTCCTGACCCAAGTGATCTGCCCACCTCCGCCTCCCAAAGTGCTGGGATTACACGTGGGAGACACTGCACCTGACTCCTTTGTGTGAAATTTTTAAAAAAGTTTAAAAAGCATATATAATAAAAAGCACCCAACAATGAGCCCTCGGTAGTTCAAAAAGGTCACAGTCTCAATGTACTACTGTTACATTATAATGTATGATTCTTTATGATAATAACCTGGAGTCATGAAGAACAGGATAAATATTTGTTAACATGTTTTGTTTCAGGACATAGGGAAGACCACAGTATGTTTAAATATATCATATTTTCAAAAAGTTCCATGAAAAATACCCAAAATAAAAATCTTGAAGGGTACAGACTCTGCTTATTTAATACATACACTTTTGTAGCCTATGGCGCTCTCTTGACCATCAGATGGTATATACTACTACATCAGCATTGGCTGCCAATCTTCAGTAATACTAATGTCTTTTATCACATCGTTTTGTCCTCATATCAATGCTATGAGGTGTCAGGTAGTTGGTGCCATCCCCAACTTAAAGATGAAGGAATTGGGATTACATAATTTACTTTTCTGTGGACTAAGACCCTGTTGAACAGATTATACTTTTAAACCCAGTGAACTCTCTTCACATAGATTGTTGGATCTTAGGGACAAAAGTAAGTATGAATTAAAACAAATATCCCTACTTAGAAAAAGAATTTGAGTATATGTTCTGTCAATAGAAATTACAAGTTGGTTTATAACAGAGACAATATTATGAATATATGGGTATTTTGCAGTAGTCATAACCCAAGAGATGATCTAAAACTTCTAGATTCTTAAGAGTTTAGTACAAAGAAGAGTAAGAGGAACAAAGAACTACTTATTCTCTATAATTACAATGTATCAAATGACAACTAATCTGGCTCTTTTATTAAGTTGCTGCTGCCATAAAACATGCTTACCTGAACTGGATGAATAAGACCTTGATTTAGAGTCAATGCAATGACATTTAGGGCAAAGTGGCGTACACTTGACTGGGTGTGAAAAAATGCCTCAAGCACCTGTTTGAGATAAAGCTGCATGATGGAACTACTCATCCCTGAGGAAACATCACCCATTTCTTTCAAGTCTTCCTGTTTTGCAACTTTCTTCCCTACAAAAGAAAGCAAAGGATAAACACATATTAAGAGCACCTATACTAACTTTACTAAATATTTCAAAATTAGGCCATAAGCAAAATCACAAAACGTTATAGCTAGTTTTCTGGCTCAATGGTTCTTAATATGTGTGTGTGTGTGTGTGTGTGTGTGTGTGTGTGTCTGCGTCTGTGTCTGCATCTGTGTCAGAGGCCCCTTTGAGAACCCAATGAGAAGTATAATCTCTCTCCTCCCTCAAAATGTTAATGTTTACACACATACACAATTTTAAAACTATTTTAGAGAATTTAAGAATATGCTAAAGCCCAGTTATAGACCTCAGCATAAGGACTGCTATTTAACTGAATTTCTTCGTCTAACGTATCAGGAAATTTAGATATTTAGATCAAAGGAGATAAAGCCATTATAATATAACCATAGCTATGAAATTTAAAAATATATTTTCACTTACAGTCTCTATCTGCCTGCTGCATACGTGTATCTTCTTCTTGTAGGTAGGTCTGAAGGTTTTTTAACACTTGTATTTTTAAATTGACTGAGGAGTTCTTATCAGATAAAATATTATTATATAGATTCTTCACTTCTTGCTCGAACATTAGACTTGGATGCTGAATAAAGGCAAATCCTATGGGAGAGGGGAAAATCTCATCATATATTCATATTAAAATTAAAATTTAATAAATATGTTAATAAATTATATAAATGGCTCCTTATTTCAAAAAGTTAAAACTTAAAATGACTGGAAGAATATGCTGGTGGCCTTACCTAGAGAAGCATTAGAGCAGGTACTTCTTTCCCCATGAATTAAAAACAAGAAATTGCATTTCAAAGGAGAATTTCACACAAGAGGAAACCTTGAGGAGGGAGCAGGGCCTAGTGGCTAGGGGAGTGGATTAGGAGTCAGGAGTCTTGGGTTCTATTCCTGGCTCCACCACTGACTTGTAGTGTGACCTTGGGTGAGTCACATAATCTCTCTGTGCCTCAATTCTCCATCTGTAAAATGGGGATAATAATATTTACCACCCACCTACCTCACAGGGATGTTTTCAGGATTTAAGAAGTAATGTCTGCAAACATTTTTCAGATCCCCAGTAGAAGGTACTACATTGACATTATTTTTTAAAAAAAATTAAAATATATTCATTTGATAAAACAATATAATAAACCAGAGCAAAAAATATCTTCTACTTCTTTCTCATATGGCATTATAATAAGGCTACAATGCTGAATCCTATAACCACGGGTTAATAAGTAGCAATATATCATCCATGTTTATAATGTTTATTTGAGGAAAAAATGAAGATCTCTCATGACAGCAAGTATTATTGATAACAAACAACAAACTAAACTCAAAGCATAGAGTGATCAGATAACTAGCCCAAGGTCACTCAGGATAACTATGGCCCAGGCAAGATGTTTTTTATTAACTGGTCTAGAGGCAATATTTTCTGAATAGCGCTGCTTAAGTTAAAACTTCATCTTTTTGTACTCTGAAATATTTGTAACACTATTAGTTTTGCCACTCCATATAAATTATGTCCAGACTGAATATTTAAAGGTACACACTGGCTTGAAGTTAATATTGCACCAATTTAACTCCTTAGTAAATGATATCTGAATTTTTACTCTATGTGCTACAAGTAATTTTCTTTTTTTTTTTTTTTTTTTTTTGAGACGGAGTCTCGCGCTGTGTCACCCAGGCTGGAGTGCAGTGGCGCGATCTCGGCTCACTGCAAGCTCCGCCTCCCAGGTTCAGGCCATTCTCCTGCCTCAGCCTCCGAGTAGCTGGGACTACAGGCGCCCGCCACCACGCCCGGCTAGTTTTTTTCGTATTTTTAGTAGAGACGGGGTTTCACCATGTTAGCCAGGATGGTCTCGATCTCCTGACCTCGTGATCCGCCCGCCTCGGCCTCCCAAAGTGCTGGGATTACAGGCTTGAGCCACCGCGCCCGGCCCAAGTAATTTTCAAAAAGGGATAGAGGAGGAATAAAATGATAAGGTTTCAATTTATTTACAGATATCATAAACATGATTTAATAAGTAACTTAGAATCTTTTCTTACTCATTTTTGTTCAAAAGACTAATATAAATAACTAGTCATACATATCAAAGTATGAACCTTAATCATAATACTAAAATAAAATTTCCAAATAAGTTATTAATCTCATTGGGTAGCTTTACGTGTATAGTCATTGCTTAGTATCCATGGGGGATTGGCTCCAGAACCTCCCAGGGATACCAAAATCCGTGGTTTCTCAAGTCTCTGACATAAAATGGGGTAGCATTTGCATATAACCTATTCACATCCTCCCGTATACTTTAAATCATCTCTAGATTATTTATATCTAACACAATGTAAATGCTATGTAAATTGCTGTTGTACTGTTTAGAGAATAATGACAAAAAAATCTGTACATATTTAGTATAGGTGTAATTGTTTTTTCTCAGTATTTTTGATTCTTGGTTAAATCCACAAATGTGAAACCCATGGATATGGAAGGCCAACCGTATCCGTACAAAAAAAAACAACAACAAAAACCAAAAACCTGGACAGACTGTTCTTGTATTTTTTTGAAGTGCATTCAATTCAGGTACTTTAATGCCATTCGCTTCCTATTTCCTCATATTCTAATTCCTTCCTAGATATAAGCCACACAGACCTGCCTAACAATTGCAAAACATGTTTTTATTACATCAGTGCTTCCTGGAAAAATAATATAAAACATGTATATATCCAAATTGTTCCTCCTGGGTTGCTAACTTTTTGCTTTTATATAAATAAGTCAGTGCAGACTGATCATTGTTTTGCTTCCTGTAGTGACAAAGCCTTGCAATGAAAAAGAATAATTACAAAAATGCAAAGAGCACAGAATTCTTCTACATTATTTTTCTTTATCAAATGGCTTTAATGAATGTTCTTCCGATACCCTATGGAGGAGGGGTAGAAGAAAGTATTGTTATCTCTATTTTACTAATGAAGAAACTGATAAAAAGACAAGTGGCTCGCTCAAGTTTACCCAGGAAGTCAATGGCCATAACAAGAATGGAACCCAGTTGTTTTAATCCCCAGATCTACATTCTATACACCAAATCCTACTAATAGAAACATATTAAAATAAACCAACAATTTAGATTCACAATATTTAAAAATGTGCTCTATCCCTCTCAAATAGCTACAATTTATAAAGAAATTTAGACTTACCTAGACCAATGATAGCTTTTGTTTGTACTTCTTCATCTGAATGTTTTGTAAAATACATCAATAGTTCAAGTACTTTATCTTTTATGTTAACCTAAGGGAAGGAAAACACATTAAAGTATTCATGAAGAGTAACTTAGATTAATTTTCAACTATAAAGGAAAAAAATACCTAAAGACAATGAGAATTTCTGTATGTGAACTTTATTAAAAAAAAAAAGTAACCAATTCCATTTATTTTAGAACAGTGGCATTCAAAGTATCAGTGTGTGACAAAGCAGCTTGTTTCGGAATGTGAATCAGTGTGTTCCCTTCATTGAAAAAAATTTTTTAAAAAAATCAGCTGTTGATGTCAACAGTGTGCCTACTGTTACAAAGCTGATATAACTTGTCAGAGAAATTTCATTATCTGGTTATACACCAGTAACAAAAAGTTCATGGATTAGCAGTCAGTCCGAGGACCATGCTTTGAGTAGCACTGTTTTCAGAATTTTCATTAAACCAGACTAATATTGCCTTCATCCTGGGTCATTACTGTTATTCTCAGATTACAGTGCCATATAGTTCTATGTTTTATAGCATTTTAAGTATTACTATCTTTACCTTGCTGTTGCCTTTAAAATCTTCCAGATCAAAATCAAAATGCCGACATAGTGCTCCAACAGTGAAAAGGGATCTAAGAAGTGCTGGTTTGTTTGTTAGAAGTGAAGTGTTATTTGGGTCCTCTTGGTGTTGACTTTTTAATTTTGAAATGGCACCTAATAAAGATAAGTAATATTTATAATATTTATCTTTGAATTACTCAGTTCAAGTAATTACTACTAATGAATCACAATTTTTTTTTTTTTTGAGATGGAGTCTCACTCTGTCACCCAGGCTGGAGTGCAGTGACGTGATCTTAGCTCACTGCAACCTCCGCCTCCCGGGTTCAAGTGATTCTCCTGCCTCAGCTTCCCAAGTAGCTGGGATTACAGTTGTGTGCCACCATGCCTGGGACATTTTTGTATTTTTAGTAGAGAGACGGGGTTTCACCATGTTGGCCAGGCTGATCTCGAACTCCCGACCTCAGGTGATCCATCTGCCTTGGCCTCCCAAAGTGCTGGAATTACAGGTGTGAGCCACTGTGCCCGGCCAATTAATTTTTACTAATGGTTCTAAATATTAAATATGTCTAGAATTATGAGGGCGCTCTTTTAGAGTCTAAACTAATTAATGTAAGAAAATTTAAATTTTACTTTTCACAGTGTGCAAAAAATTTACCAACCTTTACTTATCAGGAGATAAATTTCTGAAGTAATCACAGTGGGTTCTTAAGGGAATACAAAAGACACCAGACAATATTGTTTCTGAGAGGACCACAGTGGATAATCACACCTCATAGTTTCCTTGATTCTAGCCTTTTATCAAATGCATTTAAAATGAGCTGACACACTGCAGGACCTAGCAGAATAATTTTAAAACCCTGGTACTGAACTTACCATAGTATCTATTGAAACAAGCCCACACAAATTTAAAATTTTGTGTCACTTTATTTACAACAGCCCCAAGACAGCTGACACAATGTTGCACTACCTAAAAGATATAGAAAATGTTTGTTTAGATAAAAGTTAAAAATATACTATTTTAAAAACTTAGCTTTTTACAAATATTTGCTTTAAAAATAATATTAATAAAATATATTATAACTTTACACTAATGAATAAAGAAATGGTAAACTGAGTGCTTACAGTCATGCCATATTTGATGATGAGCTTCATCAGATCTTCTTCAATAGTGGCAAGGAAAGTTTCACTTGGATGCTCCATCAGTGGTACAACTAGCTCTAGGATTTTTGCAACATTGCAGATAACCATGAAATCATTTTGTGTCTATAAGAATAAAAATAATGCTTTATGAATATCCAAAACCTTAAAAGAAACTATATACAGTTTTATGTATTTGTGGGCAGAAATAGGGCATTTTGCACGTAAAGGTCCAGTTAAAAAAAAAAAGTCTATTAGAGTTTTTTTTTCAAGATATGGAAGAAGAAGCACCAGCATGTCAGGAATATGGACCAACAACTAACTTACCAAAATGTGACCTTGGGGTCACTTAATCACAATGTTAAAGTTATATTTTTTTTCCTAAAATGTAACACAAGTCAATTCTAAACAAGGGTATTTACGTATTGACAGCATTATACAAAGACTGGTACAGTTTTTACGATTAGTATTTTCCGAGCTGTGTATGTTAACCCAGTAGTCCTCAATCAGGAATAAGCTTCTTCCCCTGTATCCTGACACAGGAGTACTTGGCAGTGTCTGGAGACATTTTTGGTTGTCACAATGGGAGCCACTACTGGCATCTAGTGGCTACAGGCCAGGGATGCTGCTAAACAACCTGTAATGCACATAACAATCCTTGACAACAAAGAATAATCTAGTCCTGTCAATAGTGCTGAGGTTGAGAAACCCTGTGTTAAAATTTTCTGATAGATAAAAAAACATAGAATCCCAGAACTACGCAAAAGGCTTCTTTATTTTTAAGAAACAGTGTCTTGCTCAATTGCCCAGGTTGGAGTGCAGTGGCACAATCATAGCTCAATGCAATCCTGAATTCCTGAGCTTGAGCAATTTTCCTGACAGTCTCTCGAGTAGCTAGGACTACAGGTGCGTAACACTACACCCAGTTAATTTTTAAATTTTCTTTTTTTCTTTTTTTTGAGACGGAGTCTTGCTCTGTTGCCCAGGCTGGAGTGCAGTGGCACGATCTTGGCTCACTGCAACCCCTGCCTCCTGGGTTCAAGCAACTCCCTGCCTCAGCCACCCAAGTAGCTGAGATGACAGGTGCCCACCACCATGCCTGGCTAATTTTTGTATTTTTAGTAGAGATGGGGTTTCACCATCTTGGCCAGGCTGGTCTGGAACTCCTGACCTCGTCATCCACCTGCCTTGGCCTCCCAAAGTGCTGGGATTACAGGTGTGAGCCACTGCACCTGGCCTTAATTTTCATTTTTGTAGAGACAGGGTCTCACTATGTTGCCCAGGCTGGTTGTGAATTCCTGGCCTCAAGTGATCCTCCTGCCTTGGCCACCCAAAGCACTGGGATTACAGGTGTGAGCCACCATGCTCAGCCTAGGACTTCTTTAAATTTAAATGTGTATTTCTTTGATTAGAAAAAGTAATAAGCATGTTTAAAAAAATAGGTAGAGACTTTTTTAAAAAAACCAAAAGGTAGAAAAGGATTTACAATAAAAAGTCTTGTTTCTATCTATCCTCCAGCCACCCAGTTCATTTCCCCAAAGGCAATCAGTTATGTGTGCGTGTGTGTGTGTGTGTGTGTGTTTGTGTGTGTGTTTGTGTAGTAAGGCTTTCAATGCATGTTTTTAATCTTTTTTTTTTTTTTTTTTTTGCTTTTCTTTTTTTTTAGACAAGAGTCTCACTCTGTCGTCCAGGCTGGAGTGCAGTGGTGTGATCTTGGCTCACTGCAACCTCCGCCTCCTGGGTTCAAGTGATTCTCCTGCCTCAGCCTCCAGAGTAGCTGGAGGTATGGAGGGAGAAGCATCAGCATGTCAGGAATATGGACCGACAACTAGCCCGCCACCACGCCCGGTTAAGTTTTGTATTTTTAGTAGAGATGGGGTTTCACCATATTGGCCAGGCTGGTCTTAAACTCCTCACTTTGTGGTCTGCCTGCCTCAGCCTCCCAAAGTGCTGGGATTACAAGTGTGAGCCATCATGTCCAGCCTTAATCTAGTTTTTAAGCTACTAATCCTCATTGTTAGTAATGGATTACCGGCATTCATTTTGGACTTTTTGTTGAGACAGAGCCTCGTCCTGTTGTCCAGGCGGGAGGCAGTGGCGCAATCTCGGTTCACTGCAACCTCCGCCCCCCAGGTTCAAGCGATTCTCCTGCTTTAGTCTTCCGAGTAGTTGGGACTACAGGTGCGCACCACCATGCTTGGCTAATTTTTGTATTTTTAGTAGAGACAGGGTTTCACCATGCTGGCCAGGCTGGTCTTGAACTCCTGACCTCGTGATCCGCCCACCTCAGCCTCCCAGAGTGCTGGGATTACAGGCGTGAGCCACCGCGCCCAGCCCATTTTGGACTTTTTGAGCTCATTAACACACTAGTTAAAAACATTCCCACCACTTGGCTTGTAGGAGTATTAATTAAAAAAAAAAAAAAAAAAAAAAGAAATTCCCACATCATATTCATCCTTCCTTTTAAGATCCCCACAGGATTAAAAAGAAAACATATATTCTTTTTAAGTAACAGAAATCCTGCTGTTTCCTGTAATGAGTTAAAGTGGGTCTAGGGATAGAAGAATTTTTGTTGGGTAAGATAAATTCATTTGAGAACCAGTGCCAGCATTTTACCTGAAAAAAAAAAAAATGTAGTGGCTGGGCACAGTGGCTCATGCCTATAATCCCAGCTCTTTGGGAGGCCAAGGTGCACAGATTACTTGAGGCCAGGAGTTCAAGACCACCCTGGTCAGCATGGCAAAACCCCGTCTCTACTGAAAATACAAAAATTAGCTGGGTGTGGTGGTGCACACCTGTAAAATCCCAGCTACTCGGGTGGCTGAGGCATGAGAATCGCTTGAACCTGGGAGGCGAAGGTTGCAGTGAGCCAAAATTGCAGGATTGTACTCCAGCCTGGGCAACAGAGCAAGACTGTGTGGTTAAAAACAAAACAAAAAACAAAAAACAGTAGGCCGGGCGTGGTGGCTCATGCCTGTAATCCCTGCACTTTGGGAGGCCAAGGCGGGGTAGATCAACAAGGTCTGCAGTTCAAGACCAGTCGGGCCAACATAGTGAAACCCCATCTCTCCTAAAAATACAAAAAATTAGCCAGGTGTGGTGGTGTGCACCTGTAATCCCGCCTACTTGGGAGACTGAGGAAGGAGAATCGCTTGAAGCCAGGAGGTGGAGGTTGCAGTGAGCCAAGACTGCACATTGCACTCCAGCCTGGGTGACAGTGTGAGCCTCAATCTCAAAAAAAAGTAGCATTTTCTGAACCTTCCCTTAACATACTGGCCTGGAAAATCAAGTAAAAGAAATACCTTAAATTCCAGAAGAAAAATTTAAAGAAAGACGGAAACTATTAAGTAAAAGAGCAACAGAATAGAACAGGGAAAAGTATTTGTAATAAATATACTATAAGATGGCTTAATATCTAAAATATTAAAATTATTTAAAGAGTTCTCCTAAAAAAAGGCCTACAATTCAAAGGTAAAATGGACGAATGATATGAAAATGATATAAATAGTGAATTAACAGAAAAGCAAGCCCAACTGGTCAGTACCATGAAAAGATGCTCAAACTTCTTTGCAGTCAGGGAAGGAAACTGAAGCAATAATGAATTATTCCTTTCCACCTGTTAGACTGGCAAAGAGTACTAAAATAATGACAATGATTGTCACATACAGCTTTCCAAAAGGTTGTATAAAACCCATCCACTGCAAAATGGCAAGATCAATTAAAAATGAAAACCAAAATAACCTTGTTTCAACCTAGCAAGTCCACTCCTCAGCAACTGTTCCAACAAAATAAAGGCATCAGTACTTAAAGGTATTTAAATTGGAATGTTTATTTAAACATTGTTTGTAGTGGTGATCAAAAGGAAATATGTAAACACCTGCCAAATAGGGAAATGATTAAATAAATCATAGGACATCCATAAAATGGATAATATACAGCCATCTAAAACAAGGAATTAGATGTATACCAGGTAATATGAGATTACCAAATATGCCTAACAAATATCTATATAATATGATTCAATTTTTACAAAACCCGGTCAACCATTTATATATACCTGTGTGTTCACAACTATAAAAGTATGTTAAGGACACTATAAGACGTTTATTCTGAAGGGAAGATGAATAAAGATGGAGATAGGACATAAAAACAAAAACAAAAAACACAAAACGTTAAAAAAAAAGTTTACCATGTATGAGATACTCTTATTTATATAAAACTTAATATTTGTGTACATACATACATAAAAGATGTACAAGACATTTTAAAAGTGATTTTGTTTTAAAAAATTACTGGTTCAAAATCATGCAAGGACGATTTATAATATAAATAATAAATAACAGGTTTCCTTATAGTCCAGATTCTACTGGTAGACATGGGGCTGAATTCTAGCTTTGGGACTGGTTAGCTATGTGACATTGGGCCAGTTATTGATATTCTTTAAGTTTTAGTTTCCTTATCTGTAAAACTGAGATCATAATAGTACTTACTTCACAAAGTAAATGAGATAAAATATATGTAAAATTTTCACAGTGCTTGGTACTTTGCTAAAAAATTATTAGCTATTATTATTAGCCACAATATTAACCAATTTATTTCTGGATCTAACAGAAACCCTAAAGATAGAATTAGTGTCTCAGAAGTAAATGCATGTTGTTTTTAGGTATTTATTATCCTTTACTACTCTCCTCAGTTCTTAAAGTTTTCTCAGGAAGTCCTGAGGTTTTCACCTAGAGCTTGCAATTTAGATCATCAAAAAAACTGACCATAGCAGCAAAACAAATGTAGTAAAGTTAAAATTAGCTCCTTAGGAACATTAGGATCATAGCATGTGAGAAGCCTTTTATATTTGTTAAGTTTTAAGAGTATTTTAAAATTTTGCATTTTTAGCAGTTTACTTATACTCTTTAAGCTTCAGTTTCCTTATCTGTAAAATAGAGATAATAGTACGTACTTCATAAAGTAAATGAGATTATATATGTAAACCACATAACTCACTATGCTGTCATATATACTTTAAAATCTTTTTTTTTTTTTTTTTTTTTTTTTTTTTTGAGACGGAGTCTCGCACTGTCACCCAGGCTGGAGTGCAGTGGCCGGATCTCAGCTCACTGCAAGCTCCGCCTCCCGGGTTCAGGCCATTCTCCTGCCTCCGCCTCCCGAGTAGCTGGGACTACAGGCGTCCGCCACCCCGGCCGGCTAGTTTTTTGTATTTTTTAGTAGAGACGGGGTTTCACCGTGTTAACCAGGATGGTCTCGATCTCCTGACCTCGTGATCCGCCTGTCTCGGCCTCCCAAAGTGCTGGGATTACAGGTTTGAGCCACCGTGCCCGGCCTTAAAATCTTTATTTGCTAGATAATTTTACTTAAGCAATGTCTTACTACTCACACCATATTTTAGAAAAACATAGAGTATGTTAATACCAACAGCCTAACATCTCTGGTATGATATTATAGATTTTCCATATTTAATATTGTTCTATTATAAAAATAAAATATATTTATAAAATATAAATAAATTAAAAAAGACTGTATGAAAAATATAAAGCATAACAACAACTTCCTTAGGTGCCATAAATGGACCTCTGTTAGAGGCTATTGGCTCTCAATTTTGGAGAATGACCGAGGTTGACTGTTGTTCCTCAATAATGTGCATTAGATGGGAAGTAATGTTAGTCTTTGTGTGCTTCGAGCAATGTTATCGATTTTTATATTTATTATATTATAAACGACAGATATGTTCAGGACCCAAAAGATAGTAAATTTCTCAAAGACAGGAACTCTGCTTCATTCATTCTGAGATCTTAACAATAGCTATAACATTTAGTAAGCATTTACTGAGGGTTTGGCTTGAGAAGTTTACAGCAAAATGGAACCTGAACTTTATTTATAATATGTCAGACCTGATGTTTATAGATCACTTGCTACAAATAGAACATATATCTAAGTAAATGACACAGTTGATCTGTCAGTGAGAATGTGGTTGACGCATGTGAATTCTAAATTTAAAGCACTTAATGTTTTATGTAAGACACAAGAATAAGACAGCTCTATACTTACACTACATTTAGTGGTAAGGTATGGTTGCATAGTCATTGCATGTTTAACCATGAGCTGGGGTCTTATTTTGCTGAATAAGAACAAAGTGGTTATGCAAGCTACCAATCTTCCAGAATTCACACCTTTATTGTCAGAATCTGGAAAAACAAACAGAGAAATAAGACACTAAAATATGACAAGGTAGTGGAAATTATACAGAATATTATTTAAATTAGTTAATATTATCCCCTAAATAGGTCCAGTATAGTCCTCAATATAATGAATTAGTAGTTCTTATGACACTAGACTTTCTCCATCTCATTTTTTTTTTTGGTATAGAAATCACATACTCTCAAGATAAAGAACAAGAGGCCATGCTCTCTATAAAAGGCAAGTTTTATACTAATGGAAATTGGGAAGTTTAGGGATGGGCTTTTGGGAATACATGTGGTATTGGTTATATCTAAAATCAATGGGCTGGGTGTGATGGCTCACACCTGTAATCCCAGCACTTTGGGAGGCCATCACAGGAAAAAGGCTTGAGTCTAGGAATTTAGATCAGCTTGGACAACACGGGAAAACCCCAGCTCTACAGAAAAATAAAAAATTTAGCCTGGTGTGGTGATGTGCACTTGTAGTCTCAGTTACTCGGGAGGCCGAGGTGGGAGGATTGCTTCAGCCCAGGAGTTCTAGGTTGCAGTGAGCTATGATTACACCACTACAACCCAGCCTGGGTGACAGAGTGAGACCCTGTCTTTAAAAAAAAAAACAAAACAAAAAAAAAAGGAAGTGAATGTGGGGAAAAAAAGCTAGCAATTTAGCTGAGGTGAAACTGTTTAAGGGTACTGGGAAAAAAAGAGATGATGCTGTGGTAGAAGAATGTTAAAAAATGGGAGCAACAAACAGAAATTGGAACAATGCTGTAAGACAGCTCTAAACAAAATGCTGTTCAGGTGGGAAGAAAATGTTGCTAATTAGGAAATACACTGGTTCTTAGGAAACAAATTTTTAGAGGAAATTAGCAACTTTTTAACATTAAGGGACATCAGTATCACCCCTAAATTCCAGGATGGGGAAAAATAAAAAATCGGAACAAGGAGAAAAAAAAAAGAGGTACACATGGGGAAAAAAAAAGACTGCATAAAAAATATAAAGCATATCAACAATTTCCGTAGGTGCCATAAATGGACAGCTGTTAGAGGCTACTGGCTCCCAATTTTGGAGAACAACTGAAGCTGACGTTGTTCCTCATTAATGTGCGTTAGATGGGAAGTAATGCTAGTCTTTGTGTGCTTCAAGCAATGGGTATCTATCTATCTATCCATCTATCTATCTATATATTTGTTTGAGACGGAGTCTCGCTCTGTTGCCCAGGCTGGAGTGTAGCGGCGCGATCTTGGCTCACTGCAAGCTCCGCCTCCTGGGTTCATGCCATTCTCCTGCCTCAGCCTCCCAAGTAGCTGGGACTACAGGCGCCCACCACCACGCCAGGCTAATTTTTTTGTATTTTCAGTAGAGATGGGGTTTCACCGTGTTAGCCAGGATGGTTTTGATCTCCTGACCTCATGATCCATCCACCTTGGCCTCCCGAAGTGTTGGGATTACAGGGGTGAGCCACCATGCCTGGACCAATTTTTATATTTCTTAAGTAATCATTTATTTATAATTGATTAAAAATTTAAGATTTGTGATTGGTAAATAACATGAGAGGGAATATAAAATATTAAGTACTTAATTTGTGATTTTAAACATTTTAATAAATTTATAGCTCAAGACTAAGCAAACTTTATGTAACAAATATAAATAATAAATATTAGGAATGTAATACAAATCTTTAAAAAACATTTTTTATAATAGCTAAAACAATTTCATTTTGAGAGATAATTTTATATGACTTAGAAGATACCAGTTTTGTGATGAGTATCATTAGCTAGATACATATTAGCCCCTGGATTTTTACTCCTATTCAATGACATCTAAAATTATAATATGCTATTAAAAGATACGTGGAAGAGGTGAGGCCCACGCTTTTATTACAATGCTCTAGATAATCTTAGTCAATCATAACAATATAATCTAGGATACAACATCAAACAGATATCTATAAAACAAAAATGTATTTCATTTAAAAGTGAAGTAATCATTAGCCAAGCAGAGCCAGAGGGAAAAATGAGAAATGTGCTCAAAATATTTAAAAAATCTTATAAAATCAACTAAAGATCAATATATATATAAAATGTCTTACCAGCTAGAGATTCCTCATATTTAAGAATGTGCTCAACTAGGTTATCAACAAGTTGAGTACAAGCTTTCTTCACAGGTTTATATGAGGAATCCTCTTCGGACTTCAACAACTATACATATATATATACAAAAAAAAAAATCCCGGTATAATTATTCACTAGGCAATAATAAGATAAACACATTAAAAGTGTCCATAAGTAATATACTTTTCAATTTGTCATTAACAATTTAGTACTCAAAGTGCAAATTAATAAAACAAAAATATATATGTTTAAAAATATAAACCAGTAATTTACCAATACTTTCAATTTTACTACAAAGTACTTAAATTGCTGTGTAAGACCTAAGGTAAGATGTGAAAGATGCAGAAAAGATGAACTTCCCTTTCTCCCTATTCCAATAAAAAACATAGTATCACACAATACTAGCTGAATTATTTTAAATAATTAATAACTGCATCTGAATTGCATCTTAAAAGGCAATTATAAAACATAAGGGTAGATTTCTGCATTATCCTTTGCAAAATCACAAACAATGCTAGAAAAGTGTTATGAATAATGAGATGAGGATAGAGATCATTCTAAATATAGCTAAAAAGTAAAACCAATCTAATCTTTCATAATCAAAGGTCAATAGAAGAGTCATAAGGTATATATGTTTCGCTAAGAAAAGCTAGCTAATATAATTCTGAGGATATTGAAGGAATCTAAATGTGTATTTGATTTCTGTGAAGAGTTCCACTGCTGTTAAATATAACTTTCTCTGCAATAATGGAAATGTTCTATATCCTTGCTGTCCAATATGGTTTCCAAGAGTCACATGCAGCTATTAAGCACTTGCAATGTACCTACTGTGATTGAGGAATTAAAATAAAATAAAATAAAAATTGAAATTAACATTTAAAAAAATGCATGTGGCTTATAGCTGGGCACAAGCGTGGGCAGCACAAGCTGAAACTTTCCCTATAAGATACATAAATGATTAAAACAACTGACAGCAACCAGAGTAACATAACACACACACTGCCCCTTTTCCTCCAATTTAAAGAAATAAAGCAGACAGCTTCAATGTACTAGGTTTCAACTATGAACTGCAAATTCTTCCTGCCCCATTCTCCAATTTCCTTAAAGCAGCTATTAATATCACATTCCAGTTTGATCTTTTCTGAGACAGGGTCTCATTGTCACTCAGGCTGGAGTGCAGTGGCACAATCAAAGCTCACTGCAGCCTTGACCTCCCGAGCTCAGTCTCCCATACAGCTGGGACCACAGGCGTGAGAAAACACGCCCGGGCTTATTTTTGTATAGTTTGTAGAGATGGGGTTCTCTAAGTTGCCCAAGCTGGTCTTAAACTCTTGGGCTCAAGTGATCCACCTCCCTCAGTCTCCCAAAGTGCTGGGATTATAGGCATGAGCCACCACGCCCGGCCTAGCTTGGTCTTTTATTCAATGGCAGGAGTAGAAAACTACCCTCTCTCATCCTTGGTATTCCTTTTTCATTTCCAAGGCTTCAGGTACACACAAAAGAATTAACCATAAATTTTGATTCATGACACACCATTGCCACTTGTATATGCCCTTTTAATTTACTAATAAATAATGGCATAATTTGAATCCAAATCAAGAACAAGAATAATTTTAATATCTCATATCTCCCAATGTGCTCCTTCCCTTATCCCATTTTCCTGTTTCACATGTAAGGTAACCGCTATCAGAAAATTTATCATCTCCTTGTTTTTTAAAAAAGTATAAGCTGTATGCTATTTATAGTTTTCTTTGATTTTCCACTTTCTAAAAAGGTAGTATACTTGATGTAGTCTTCTGAGATTTGCTTTTTTCACTCAACATTATGCCACTATGATCTAGGTTGTTGCATACAGCTGTATTTTACTGATTTTTCACTGCTGTACTGATTTTTCACTGCTGTACAACACCCCACTGTCTGCCTATATCTTAATTCATTTATCCACTCTTTTGTAGATAGGTTAATCCCAATTTTAGTACAACTAAGCATTCTTGTATATGCCTCCTGATGCAAATATGCAAGATTCTTTTGTGTGTATATATACTTGAAGTCGAACTGCTGGGTCATTGGATATATGCATTGTTCAATTTCACAAGATAATGCTTTTATGAGATAATTTTATGAAATCGTTGTTTTTCAAAGTGGCTGTAATATTTTCTCAATTATCATCTGTATTAAGAGACACTATCTGATCCCTCTTTCCCATCACTTGTGATGGTCTGACTTCTCTATTTTTGTCAATAAAATGGTATAGAAAGTGGTATTGATTTGTATTTCTTACTTTACTAATGGGGTTGAACACAGTATAGGCCCTATATGCTATTTTCTCCATGAAATGCCTATTAATGAACTTTACCTATTTTTCTACTGGGACTCTTGACTTGTAATGGTTTTGTAGGAGAGGAGTTCTTATGTATTTATTCTTGGTATTAATTGTTGATTACATATGTGCCAAATATCTTTTCCCATTTTGTGACTTGTATTTTCACTTCAATCTTTTAAGGTTAATGGTTTTTGTGACTTGTTTAAGACATCCTTTCCTACCCAGAGACCAAAAATATATTCAGGCTGGGCATGGCGGTGCATGCTTGTAGTCCCAGCTACTCAAGAGGCTGAGGTAGAAGGATCACTTGGGCCTAGGAGTTTGAGTCCAGCCTGGGCAACACAGCAAGACCACGCCATTAAAAAAAAAAAAAAAATATATATATATATATATATATATATATATAAATATTTTATTTTATATATATTTTATTTTGTGTTTATACAAAATATGTACTCAGCAATAAATATAAAATATAAAAATAAAAATATGTAACTCCATTACATATATATAATTAAAAAAATTTTTTCTCCTATATTTTATTCTAAAATTTTAAAGTTCTCCTTTAATCTATATGGAGTTGATTTTTCAGTTGAAGTAGGTTTCTCTTTTTTTTTTTTTAATTCTTATGGACAGTCAAATAGCCCAACTCCATTTACTAAACAGTCTATCTTGTCTCCATCATCTGCAGTGCCACCTCCGTTTTATAGCAAGCATATTCTATTTGTGTAAGCCTGTTTTCTGGGCTCTCTATCCTGTTCCATTGTTCTATTTAGTACTGATCTACTTATTACTGCTGTTAATTATGTAATGTATCTTTGAAAATAAGTCCCGATATTTTGTAAGGCAAGTCAGTGTTCCAGCTTTTGCAGAAATTATTTGTATCTTTTCTCTGCTTTTCCATATACATTTCACAATCACCTTGATATATTTAAATTTTTTTATTCATGATTTTGAAGAAAGCTCACAGTTTCCCATTTTGCATTATTTTCATTTTAGGTTTTATAGTTTTATCTGTCAGATTAAGGAATTCACATTTTATCCTCATTTATTACAAGTAATCATTCAAGGATATTGAATTTTATCAAAATTTTTTCTTGCCCACTCTGAAATGATTTCTTCTACTTTAATGTTAACCTACACACATTTATTAGCCATGCACTCATAATATAAAAGAACTAATCAAAGTGCATAAAATTTTTTTAAAGTATAATTTAGTTTGCTCATTTAAAAAATACCTTTTAAAGGTACCAACATTCCCAGTGATATAGGTACATTTTTACACCATCTTAATATTTTATTATGAAAAACTTCAGCCATACAAAAGAGTTGAAAAAAGTTTTATCATGAACATTCTCTAACCACCATCATCTAGATTCTACCATTAAAAACATTTTTTGTGTGTGAGACAGGGTCTCACTCTATTCCCCAGAAGAAAGTGCAGTTGCATAATCACAGTTTACTGCACCCTAAAAATCCCAGGCTCAAGTGATCCTCCTGCCTCTGCCTCCCAAGTAGCTGGATCTACAGGCACAGGCCACAATGCTCAGCTAATTTTATTTATTTATGTTTTTTAGAGATGGGGTCTCAGTATGTTGTCCAGGCTGGTCTAAAACTCCAGGCTTCAAATGATCCTCCTGCCTCAACCTTCTGAGAGGCTGGGATTCCGGGTGCAAGCTACTGAGCCTGGCTCCAGGATCCTACCTTTAAGACTTTATTCTGCTGGGATGAACACACACACACACACACACACACACGTGTGTATACATGTATGCATATGCATACACACACACCTATATCCATTTTACTTCCAACGCATTTCAAAGTAAACTGGAGACTTCAGTATACTACCCATTTTTTCCTTGAGATAAAAAGTACATGCGGCCGGGCGCGGTGGCTCAAGCCTGTAATCCCAGCACTTTGGGAGGCCGAGATGGGCGGATCACGAGGTCAGGAGATCGAGACCATCCTGGCGAACACAGTGAAACCCCGTCTCTACTAAGAAATACAAAAAAAAATAGCCGGGCGAGATGGCGGGCGCCTGTAGTCCCAGCTACTCGGGAGGCTGAGGCCGGAGAATGGCGTGAACCCGGGAGGCGGAGCTTGCAGTGAGCTGAGATCCGGCCATTGCACTCCAGCCTGGGCTACAGAGCGAGACTCCGTCTCAAAAAAAAAAAAAAAAAGTACATGCAATAAAATGCACAAATTTTTAGTGTATATTTGCTCAGTTTTGTCAAATGCATTTACCATTGTAATTCAAGTTCACCAAGATACAGAACAGTTGTTCTCAATCTTTAACTTATATCTGAATCATCTGGAGAGAGACTGTTAAAATACAGAATTATTGGCTCTACCCTCAGAGTTACTGATGAATTAAGTCTGGAGTAGGGCCTGAGAATTTGCATTTCTAATAAGTCCCCAGGTAATGCTGGTAACTTTTAGAACCACTGATAGAGACGACTACTATCATCCCTGAAAGTTCCCTCATGTCCTTTCCCAGTCAATCCCCAGCTCCCTGCAGCCACTCTTCTGATTTTTTCCAGTATAGATTAGCTTTACCTCTCCTAGAATTTTGTATAAATGGAATTATAGTATGTACTCTTCTATGTAAGGCTTCTTTTACTCTGCACAATGTTTTCATTATTTATCTATGTTGTTGTATGTTTTGATAGTCTGTTCCTTTTTGATGTGGAATACTATTAAATTGTATGGAATCATCATAGTTTATCCATTCACTGGTTGATAGAGATAAAATATTTCATTGTAAACTCAGAAAGATCTTGCTCTGGATTACAAAAGACAGGAACAGATGAAACATGGGTAACCCTTAACTGTTTTTCATTGCCTGTATTTTCCTTACAAACTAAAAAAGGGTCAGTCTCAGATCATAAGTAAGTAAAATGAATGGCATTGTAAAATCTATTTTTGTGTACCCATCACAGGGCTATGGATGTGTTTTTTGAAGAAGACTGTCATGAAGAGCTACTCAATTTATGGTAGTGGTTTAAACTAACTGGAGTACATTTTAGAAACAAAAAAAATGTGAGGACCTTCATGACAGAAATTATTCTTCCACATCCTACTGAAAAATGCCAAAAAACTATGAATTGTTAAAGGTTATAAAGGAATGATAGCGCCATACATTTAAAAATGATACACTGGCCGGGCACGGTGGCTTGCACCTGTAATCTCAGCACTTTGGGAGGCCAAGGCGGGCAGATCACCTGAGGTCAGGAGTTCAAGACCAGCCTGGTCAACATGGTGAAACCCCGTCTCTACTAATACAAAAAAAGTAGCCGGGCGTGGTGGTGGGTGCCTGTAATTCCAGCTACTCAGGAGGCTGAGGCAAGAGAATTGCTTAAACCCAGGAGGCGGAGGTTGCAGTGAGCGGAGATCACACCACTGCATTCCACCCTGGGCGACAAGACTGAAACTCTGCCTCAAAAACAAAAACAAAAACAAAAAAGATATACTAAGCTTGAGTAATACAGTGACATCCTGTCTCAAAAAAAAAAAAAAAAAGAAGCAAAAGAGGCTAAACATGGTAGGGCATGCCTGTGGTTCCAGCTAAATGGGAGGCTGAGGACAAAAGACTGCTTGAGCCAGGGACGTTGAGGTCACAGTGGGCCATGATGGTGCCACTGCACTCCAGCCTGCATGACAGAGCAAGACTCTGTCTCCAAAAAAAAAAAAAAAAAAAGATAAACTAACATAATTATTTAGACAAGGAACAGAGTTTAGTACATGTGGGAATTTGAGGCTATTTCAGTAGTACTTCAAGTTTCCCTAGAAAAACATATTCAATAATTGGGGAGAGTCAATGATCTACAAAAAAACAATCAAGAACAACAAAACCCCCAAAACCTAATCCAAAAATAAAAATTAGAAATATCTGAAATTGGACTGAATGCAATGCATGTAATGTGCTCATGTAAAAACAGTAAGCATGTCAATTATTCTGGACTCAAGAATTTGTAATAACTATAGCAGTCCATTCTTTATATCCTTCCTAGCTTCTCTTAACATTTACGCATACGTTATAATTGCTCAGAGGAGTTATGTTTCTGTCATATATATATGTGTGTGTGTGTATATATATATATATTTGAGTTTGCTTTCTTTCACTAAAGCAAACTCTGCTAGTATAAGGAAATATATCACAAAGTTACAGTATCATTGGTAAACTAAGTTGTTGGCAGAAACTAAAGTAGGAAAGCAAAGAATAGGGAGCATCAATAGGATGGATAAACCAACTTACTAACTAAATAAATGGGACTAGAGAATAAAGATACAAAGAATGTACAAGTAAAACTATCATTGCTAAGAGATTATAAAAATGGTCATGTCCCTTCTGCTTCTAATTTGCTAATACAGGAGGATATTCTTTTAGATTCTTTTTAGTAATCCTAAATAGTGACATTTCTGATAGTTACACTGAATTCTCACTTGATCATTTATAATAACTATCAAATGAAATATATGAATTTAGAGCCTTTTAGAAATCATGATGTACCTTTTGGGATGGCTGACATAAACTTAACTAAGGTGGTCATAAGGCTCTGTGATATAGAGCTAATTATTTGATTTAGGAAAGAAATGATGCCAAATATATCATGTAAAAATATGAAATGAAAAATGATTTAAGAAGACAGTCTAAGATTTACACATTGAAAACACCATGAAGGTTTTTTAAAACAGATATCTTAAGAAAGTAATGTACTACTTTTACCACCACACCAAAATGGCTAAAGTTTTTTAAAAAAGACTGACAATAACGAGAATTGGTGAGGATGTGGAGCAGCTGGAACTTTCACACACTGATAGTGGAAATGAAAAATGGTTTAGTAATTTTGGAAAAACATTTTGGCAGTTTCTCACTCACCATATGACCCTGTAATCACATTCCTAGGAATTTACCCAAGATAAATGAAAACATACAACTGCATAAAACCTTACACACCAATATTCACAGCAGCATTATTCATAACACCCCCAAACTGGAAAGAACCCAAAAGTCCACAAAATGGTGAATAATGAAATTATGATATATCCATGCCATTGAAACTACTCAGCAATAAAAAGGTATATTAATATATTAGCAACAAGAATGAATCAACATTCTAAGTTTAAAAAGTCAAACACAAGATTGCATACTGTATGATTCCATTGATATGAACTTCTAAAAAGGTACAACTATAGTGACAAAAAGTAGATCAATAGTTTTCTAGGGCCAGGAAGAGAGGATCAACTGCAAAAAGGCATGAGGAAGTTTTTTAGGGTAATATCCTGTATGTTCATTGTGTTGGAGGTTACATGACTGTATATCATCACTTAAATTCATCGAAGATCAATCACTGAAGATGGGACAACTAGACATGTGCTTCCTGCTGTGATGCAATAATATTCACCACCACCTATGAGGTATTTGTCTCCCAGATTAAAAATTGAACTTTAATCATATTAAGCCTCTAGATTTCACTAAGAGTTTACTTGAAAACTGGTGGATGGAGGAACAACTTAAATGACACCAGAAAAAAAGTGACCTATTAAATCCAGAATGTGGGAGATTCTACAGAAAAACATACAAGCGGCATGAGAAAAGGGAGATAAGGGGCAAACTATTATAAGAGACTTAAGAGTATATCAACCAAAGCAACTGCAAACCAACTATAAAAATACATTTTTGAGACAGGAAAATATGAACACTGAATAGGTATTAGTTATGGAATAATGCATTACTATTTTGATATAAATAATAATATTCTTTTTTTTTTTAAAGTCATTATCTGCTAGAGATAGACAGATGCTAAAGTATCTATGAGTGAGATAATATAAAGTTTGGCATTTGTTTTAAAAGTATTACAGGCTGGGCATGGTGGCTCATGTCTGTAATCTCAGCACTTGGGGAGGCCGAGGTGGGTAGATCACCTGAGGTCAGGAGTTTGAGACCAGCCTGGCCAACACGGCGAAACTTCATCTCTACTAAAAATACAAAAATTAGCTGGGTGTGGTGGCAAGTGCCTGTGCCCCAGCTACTTGGGAGGCTGAGGTAGGAGAATCCCTTGAACTTGGGAAGTGGAGGTTGCAGTGAGCTGGCTGAGATGGTGCCACTGCACTCCAGTTTGGGTGACAGAGTGAGATTCCGTCTCCCAAAAAAAAAAAAAGAAAAAAAGGATTACGGAAAACAAAAGAAGAAAGAAAGAAAAGGAGAAAACCAGATAGGGGAAGGATAGCTATAACAAGACTGGGAAAATGCTGACAATTTTTGAAGTGGGTGATGGATATTTCTGCCTATGTGAAATTTTCTAAAATAAAAAATTTAACAACTCACAGGGAGACAAACATTTCCTTTTATGAAACTTAAAAAAACCACTAGTTGTGGTTTGACTCTGTACTACTAAAGGAAATTCTATGCATAACATAGTAAATCATGTAATTATATTTTTAATGCAATATATTGATACATTTATAAATCTTGCATCTATTAGGTACAGAGATTAAAGAAAAAAATTATCTGGAAAGAAAGTAAGATAGAATTTTAGTTAATGATTCAGAAAACTTACTTCTATAATAGGCAACTGAAGGCCAGGTGCAGTGTGGCTCATGCCTATAATCCCAGCACTCTGGGAGGCCGAGGCAGGCAGATCACCTGAGGTCAGGAGTTTGAGACCAGCGTGGCCAACATGGTGAAACCCCGTCTCTACTAAAAATACAAAAATTAGCCGGGCGTGGTGGCGGACACCTGTAATCCTAGCTACTCTGGAGTCTGAGGCAGGAGAACTGCTTGAACCCAGGAGGTGGAGGTTGAAGTGAACCAAGATTATGCCACTGCACTCCAGCCTGGGTGACAGTGAGAGAGCGAGACTCCATCTCAAAAAACAAACAAACAAACAAACAAACAAAAAAACTAGGCAGCTGAATTAAGAGAAATTAACAAAATCATCCAGCCTAACACATTGAAATAAATTTTCCCTACCAAAAGAACTCAAAAGGTTCTTTTAAATCATAGTCAAACAAAACAAAACAAAACAAAATAACCTATTAAATTTTATGTTACCAGGAGTCAAAAGAACACTCACATTTTGAAGGAGTTGCTCAAACCAGTCATATCCAGTATCTCTGCATGCTGCAACCTAAGGGGTGATGAAAAGTATCAAAGTTAGAAATATATTTAAAAATCTGAATAACATACACTTTTGTTATGCTTTAGCCTGAAACATGTTTCAATTATCTCAATTCAAAAGCTTATTTTTAAATGAAACTATTTTTTCAGTAACACAACCATTTACCAATGTTATAGAACTTTATTCTAAAAATACCTTGGAAAACACTGAAGAAATTAGTTAAATATATTGAAGTTTAATATGGCACCAAATGTTTAAAGTGGCACAAGTTTAAAATGGCACAATAACTTGAACTACAGTCTGTGAGAAAAATCTGTAATATCTTAAACATTAAGAACAAAAATATTTGTTTCTTATTACCCTTCTAGATGGCACATTTTAAAGACATCAATAGAAATTTAGAAGATGACGTAATTGAATATACAGAATTTCTTTTCTTTTTTTTTTTTTTGAGGTATCTTGCTATTATATTGCCCAGGCTGGAGTGTAGCGCCTATTCACAGGCATGATTACAGTATACTGCAGCTTTGAACTCCTGGTTCAAGGATCTCCTGATCCCCCGTCTCAGACTCCTGGGCAGCTGGGATTATAGGCATATGCCACTGTGACTGGCAAAAATTTCTTATATTAAAAACACAAAATGTATAGCTTATGCATAATAAAAAAATTTAGCTAATCTATATTCATAATTTCTGAAAAAAGTAGGCATTACTATCTTTGCAGATTATTACCCTTGGGCGATTGTATCTGTTCTTCCATTTCTCCTTTCCCTCCCTGTTTTTAATTGCTGGAGGAATAGGAAAATCTCAGTATCAGTGTTTACATCAATTAATGCCAAGAAGTAGGGCTATATGGAAACGTCAACGACATGTTACTTGCATCCCTTGAGCATCTCCAGAAATATAAAGTAAAGGCAGCAGTACGAAATGTCAAGATTAATGAAATATCTCATTATTGTCTCTTCCTTCATAAGACATGTAGGCCTCAATTAGGTCTGGATCAACAGTGACCACACCCTTGTTCCAGTCCTTCTTACCACATCGGTAATGTTTAAAATTTTCCTTGTCATTGCTTCTTTGTCATTGTGTGGAGTTGGAGTAAACCAGAGTTTCTGGAATGTTTCATTTACTAATTTCTAGAAGAAAGAGAAATTTCAAATTAACTAATTATAACAAATATGGCAATTTCACAATTCCAAATTATCATTAGGCCCAACACAAAGCTATAAATAACTAATCAAAACAGAAATTGCCAGGAATTTCTGGTATTAATTTCCTCAGTTTTTTCTAAAACTACCAATTTCTCAAAACTATAAAATTTTTCAATTTGGTAAAGATTTTAAACAATACGAACGGGTGATACTATCCCTAGCCTGGAACTTCTTCATACTATACACTCAAATGTTTATGATCAAACTAAAAAATATATTTACTGCTTTTGGAGAAGAAGTTGTTACAGTGTTTGCTAAACTTAAAAAAAGGAACAATTATATATATTATTACATATAAATGTAAATTTACTAACGAATTTAGGACTAAAATTTTTATGTATACATAACAGCTGTACACATTTATGAAGTATATTTGACCTTTTGATACAAGCATACAATGTATAATGATCAAATCAGGGTAACTGGGGTATCCATTACCTCAAGCATTTATCATTTCTTTGTGTTAGGAACATTCCATTTCCACTCTTCTAGTTATTTTGAAATGTGTAATAAATTATTGTTAACTATAGTCACCCTATTGTGCTACTGAACACCAAATTTTATTCCTTCTAGGTGTATTTTTGATAACCGTGAACCAACCCCTCTTTATTCAACCCCTCACAACCCTTCCCTCCCTCTGCTAACCATCATTCTATTCTTTATCACTATGAGACAAATTTTTTTAAAGTTTCCACATATGAGTGAAAATATGTGCTATTTTCTGTGTCTGGCTTATTTCACTTAACATAATGAAACAAAGTATCTAATAATTTAGAAAAGTAAAAACATAACATTTGAAAATTAAAATAATCCATGAGAAACCTTTGAATATAATGCAATCTCTATAATAACAATCAATAAGTCAATTAACACACACATGCACATTTTTTGAGATGGAGTCTCACTCTGTTGCCCAGGCAGGAGTGCAGCAGCAAGATTATAGCTCACTGCAGCCTTGAATTCCTGGGCTCAAGTAATCTTCCTGTGTCAGTCTCTAGTGTAGCTGGAACTACAAGCATGCTCTACTATGTTTGGCGAAATTTTTAAAAATTATTTTCATTATTTTATTTTTTATAGAAATAGGATTCTTACTATGTTGCCCAGGCTGATCTTCAACTCCTGGCCTCAAGCCATTCTCCTGCCTTGGCCTCCCAAAGTGCTGGGATTATAGGCATGAGCTACTATGGCCAGTCTTAAATAGATATTACCATTGTGGAACTGGTTGGTTAAGATCAGATTATAATAATTAAAATAAAAATCTAGAAACAAAAAAGTATTAAAGTATTTTTCTTAAGTTTATAAACTAAAAACGATTCACTGTAAAGTTTTTGGATATATTTAAAATCAACATTTAGGTGCAATAAACATTTAACTTATTTTAAACATTAATGAAAAATAAATTTAAAAGTCAACATTACCTTAATGCCCTCTTCATCATTGACTCTGCGAATCATTTTTACACACATTTCTGTGATTTTTGGAAATGTTGGCTGTTCAATACAAATGTCTCTGAGAATCTTTATTACTCTTTTCCTGACACTGATACCAGTATCCTAAAAACAGAAAGGTATTTTTAAGTGTCAGAAAAATTGAGATGCCTTGTGTGTGAAATTAGAAAATACGTATCCACACGCAGTATGTTCGCTATTTGTTAACATGATAAACACATTTGACATATTTGCTCTTTACATGCTTTCTTACTGCTACTATAAATGTGTTATTATATTGTCTTTACTTTTAAAGTATGATATCTAATATATAGAAACATATTTTATAGTTAAGCCCTGGACACAAGACTAGAAGTATACGCTTGTAAAAATTAAATGAGAAAACAAACATAAGCTTTAATATAGTGTCTGGCACTTAAAACAGCACACGAAGTATCACTTATAAAGTGACTTCATAAAAATGTTTAACCTGAATCTAATCAAACCTTTGGCATTATCTTATGGTTATTTCTTTTTTTTTTTGAGACGGAGTTTTGCTCTTGTCGCCCAGGCTGGGGTACAATGGTGATCTCAGCTCACTGCAACCTCTGCCTCCCAGGCTCAAGTGATTCTCCTGCCTCAGCCTCCCAGGTAGCTGGGATTACAGGCGCATACCACCATGCCTACCTAATTTTTGTATTTTTAGTAGAAACAGTGTTTCACCATGTTGGCCAGGCTGGTCTCAAACTCCTGATCTTTGATGATCCACCTGCCTCAGCCTCCCAAAGAGCTGGGATTACAGGCATGAGGCACTGCGCCTGGCCTATCTTATGGTTTGTAAGAGATACAAAACACAAGTTAAATTAAACAAAGCATGGGAAAGTAACAAAGGATCAGGCCTTTTTTTTTTTTTTTTTTTCTTTTGAGACGGAGTCTCGCTCTGTCGCCCGGGCTGGAGTGCAGTGGCCGGATCTCAGCTCACTGCAAGCTCCGCCTCCCGGGTTTACGCCATTCTCCTGCCTCAGCCTCCCGAGTAGCTGGGACTACAGGCGCCCGCCACCTCGCCCGGCTAATTTTTTTTTTTTTATTTTTTAGTAGAGACGGATCAGGCCTTTTTAACCAGTCAATGTCATATGGGAAGTATGTAAAAAAGAAAAAAAAAAAAGAATATAGTCTTCAATTTTAAGACATGACCCCCAAATGCAACATATTACCTTTGACTGAATTCTGATTCTTAAAAAAGGAGAATGAAAAAACATTTTTAGGACATCGGAGGATCTAAGAACTAGTATTCAGATGATAATAGAGAGTGTTAATTTGGGTGAGATAATGGTTTTGTTTATATAGCACAGTATCATTTTTTTGGTGATTCAAACTGAAGTGTTCACAAGAAAAGCAGTAAAAAATATTTGACTTAAAATAATTTAGCAGAAAGTACAGATGAAGTATGGAGGTAGGTACAAGGGTGTTCACTGTACTATTTTTCCTTAACAAACTTTCATATTTGGAGTTTTAAAAATAAAAAGCATCAGACATGTAGTGTGCAAAATTATTAATCTCCATTATGTGATTTTAGCAATTCCCAAAATATTTTAGGATATTTTACTAGGGTTACCAATACCAGGGTTCATTAGATATTTGGGAATCCTGTGATGGAAGCCCTAAGAAGGAAAAAAAATTTTCCAGCCTTTCTCTAAATTATTTGTTTCTTAACCAAGATTTATGCCTAGTTGAAGCTAAAAATTACTCTATACTTCTGTCACACAATGTTCTGGTACTAGGCCAAGGGTGACAAAATAAACTCTTGTCATTGAGATAATACTTGATTTTGTGCACTAGTACATCTATGTTGAGTAAGTCAATATGCCTGCAGTGGGTAGTGTGGAGATTCCACAGATATTTCCTAATGCCAATGTTTCCTTTTATTTTTCAGAAAGATGCTTCAGAGCCAGAGAATTCCATGATGTATGCAGAACTTCTTAAGTTTGCTCTTAAACCTCAAAGAACTTTTGGGCTTAACTTGTAGGTATCTGAGCTCATCATTACTCAGCTTTAAGGAAACAAGAAGATGCACATAAGGGATCCAAAAATATTGTCAGATACCAACGTTCTGTACTTGTCTCTCACTGAAATAATTCTTCTTGTTTATATATATACATACATACATATATACATAAAATCACTCTAGATTCTTATTCAAAAACATTTAACTATCCCATGTGGTTCCTATCATCTACTCATTGTAAACTGGCATAATTAAAAAGAAATAGCAACTGAAAAAAGGAATCCAATTATTATTACCAATGATTTGTTTTATGATACTGCAAGGGCTATTCTTGAAAATATGCACTTGTTTAGAAAGTGGCAATAATTCATAAATTAGACAATATAAATATATAATTGGTACATTTATTTTTCTAGCTTAACACTTTAAAACAAAACATGATACTTGAACGGCAAAATTATATTCATGAATCATTATAAAAATGACAAACATACCAATATTCTTTCAATCAGCATATCATAATACTGTTCAGCAAGCTGAGGTCGACAAAGGACAAATCGACCTAGTAATTCTACTGCTGCTTCTCGGACACTAGTCGAATTATCCATCAATCGCCCATGAACACCTCGTTGCATATCAAGCTAAAGAAAAATGAAGAAAAAAAAGCAATTTATACCTAAATAGAGTGAATATTCCAATTTGAATAGAAAAGAAAGAATCATTTTTGTTCTTTACCCTTGCTAGAATACTGGGGTCTACAGCAACAACCTCAGACAAACACTTCATGGCTTTTGTTCGAACAGCAATTGCATTTTCACCAAGAACTCGTAAGATCTGCCAAGCAAACATTGACATTTTCGTAAATTTTAGAATACATAAAATATAATTTAAAATAGTACGAAAACATGCAAAAGAAAACAAATCTATTATTTACCTCTCTTTAATCTGTATATAAATGAGTAAAGGATCTTTTCTACTGATTGAAAGTGTAACTTAAAGATCAGTACAGGTGTTAAGTATACAGTCCATACTTTGGAGCCTTTCCTTTATCCAGTTAAACCTGTTTTTTAATTGTTATGCTTCATTTGCAGAACCTGTAGCCCCACTAAAACCTTGCTATGTGTAACTTGAATCAAAGATATTTAGTGTCATTTAAATCATAATTTGGTAGTTGAATATTTTGTATCTTATTTTATTATTTTATTTTTTGGGATGAAGTCTCGCTCCGTCGCCCAGGCTGGAGTGCAGTGGCGTGATCTTGGCTCCCTGCAACCTCTGTATCCTGGGTTCAAGCGATTCTCCTGCCTCAGACTCCTGAGTAGCTGGGATTACAGGCACGTGCCACCACGGCAGCTAATTTTTTGTATTTTTAGTAGAGACGGGGTTTCACTGTGTTAGCCAGGAAGGTCTTGATCTCCTGATCTCATGATCTGCATGCCTTGGCTTCCCAAAGTGCTGGGATTTAGTTAAATGTTTTTATAATGTCACTTACTCTACTGACACCATATGTGTGTGCATTCATACAAATATATATGTATCAGTTTATTTGTAAAACAAGAATATGTAAAAGGGATGTAGAACAAGGACTTTTTTTTTGAGATGGAGTTTCCCTCTTGTTGCCTAGGTTTCCCTCTTGTTGCCTAGGTTGGAGCGCAATGGCATGATCTCGGCTCACTGCAACTTCCACCTTCCAGGGTCAAGCGATTCTCCAGCCTCAGCCTCCTGAGTAGCTGGGATTACAGATGCGTGCCACCACGCCCAGTTAATTTTTGTATTTTTAGTAGAGACGGGGTTTCATCATGTTTGTCAGGTTGGTCTCGAACTCCTGACCTCAGGTTATCCACCTGCCTTGGCTTCCCAAAGTGTTGGGATTACAGGCCTGAGCCACTGCACCTGGTTGGACATTTTAATACAAAACCTTAAAACAAACACTACATCTGTGATCTTTTGAGTACTGTACTCAACAATGAATGACATTATATACTACTCACAAGCATCCAGAATCAGAAAAATCAACATCACTGTATAAGGAATTCTTGTCCAGTTTACCTGTGTCAAATAAATATCAAAGCTCTGGGCAAACGGCCTCATGGAGGCCAAGTATCGAACAATCAAGCAAGCATCATCGTAGTCCACAGTATCAGAGTTCATCCTGCAACAAAAAGTCATTAAAAATTTATTTTTCTTTTTTGTAACTTAGGTATCTAGATATCAAGGAGATAAATGTAAACTGTTTTCTCCTTGGATCTTACTTTAATGTGCTAAACTGAGAAGGTGTGGTTTTGATAATGCTTCTAAGAAACTTTTTTCGGTTTTCAGCTCGATGCATAATTTGGCCAGTTGTCTCAATTTCCTTTGCATGATGTGTTCCTTCAGATGATTCTTCATCTTTTTGTGATTTCATTGCTTTTTCTGTTTCCAGAGTCGTGTCTCGAAACCACTGGGCTATATAAAATTTACGAGAAAACTGGAAAGAAATTAGACAGACTTGAGCTTGATGAAATTAGCAACAAGATTTCCAAGTTAAGTAATAAAGTTGGAGTGCTCACATTACAGGAATACAAATATTAAAGTTTACTTTATAACAACTCCCATGTGATAAAAACAGATTTTAAGAAAGCCAGAAAATTTAGAATATCCTAAATGTTAGAAAACTTATTATTTTACTATGTTCCAATACTTAATGATGTCAAGATAAGTTGAAAAACACAAGTGTATTAAATATAGAATACTATTATCAACTACTTAATCAAGGACAATATCATGACAAAATTAGATGATGGGTCAACTAGGAAAGTTTATATCAACTGGATAAAATGCTGAAGGTAGAAGAATTCATCTGTTTTCAAACGTTAGTTCTCCAAGAAACACACAAGACAACTGTCACTGAAATAGTTTAACACTGAGACACACCTGTAAATCTGTTCATTTGAATACAAACTGAAAACCTGCAGTATTTGGCTGAATAGCTTAGTGGTATCCCATTTCTTTCAATTACATATCCCATCAGTTAAAAAATAAAATCAAATACCTCTATGTATAATGTTCTCAAATAACAGTTTATAAATTTTGTACATGAACCTCTTATACTAACATTTTGGTTATATTATGTAACATACATGAAATAAAAGTAAAATTATATTTAAAAAATATATATATAAAAATCCAATAGTTTATTTTTACAGGCTTATAGATCATCTCATGTACCACTTGGCCCATAATTACTCTGAGAACCAATGACCTAGCCTAGTCTCAAAGATCACTTATGGAGAGACTTCCAAATATTTCTCTTGTCACACAATTTTAGGACAGTACAGTATCCTTAACCAGAATTCCATATAAGACAAATCAACCCAAAGCATTCTTTTCTGTTTAGATTATGAAGTATCCCTTTGTTTTGAAGATAAATATTCCAAACAACTTAAGTTTTCCTCTTCATCATCCTACCTCCCAATTTTCTTAAACCCAATTTAAATAAACATTTAATATCTCCAAAAAAGGGGAAAACAATCCTACCACTAGTGAAGGATCAGTCTCAGTGTTTTCATCCAAGTAATCAAGCAAGGCTTTTTGTAATTGTTGGATTTCATCTTCCCCTCCTGAAACCTATAGAATAAACCAAATAAGAACAAAAAAAGGTATTACTGGTGTGCTTTTATAAATCATCTAATTGTAAACACAAATCTCAGGGAAAAACTGATATTAAAAATGAAAATACAACCACAGTTAACTAAAAGGAAACAGAAAAATAGTATTTCTGAAAAATATTATATATTGGTAGCTGAAGTTTGCCTTTTTTGTTTTACTTTTTTTGAGATGGAGTTTCACTCTGTTGCCCAGGCTGGAGTCCAGTGGCACTATCTTGGCTCACTGCAACCTCTGCCTCCTGGGTTAATACAATTCTCCTGCCTCAGACTCCCTAGTAGCTGTGACTACAGGCATGGTCCACAATGACTGGCTAATTTTTGTATTTTTAGTAGAAACAGGGTTTCACCATGTTGACCAAGCTGGTCTTGAACTCCTGATCTCAAATAATCCACCCTCCTGAGATTATAGGTTTAAGCCACTGCACCCAGTCTTTATTTTTATGAACTACATGTCATTTTTTTAAAAAAAGAGCTCATAGGTAGTTGACATAAAAATGATCAGAAAAATGTGTTAAATCTTCAGAGGTAGGAAGAATTTGCTTTTGGAAATACGCGTTGAGAGTCATGAAAATTTACAAATGATCCTTCCCCTTGAGTTGCACAATGTATAATCAGTATAGCCATACATGGCAATAAGAGGTTCCAGGCCCACTTTAAGAAATACAGTAAGTCATCCAGTAACTAGATCTTCGTTTCTACATTACAATTCACCAATAAAAGGAACCAAGATTCCTAGGAGAAACAGCTGATCCCAGTGCTAGGGTAGGGAAGGTAAAAGATCTGCCTGAAACACCTTTTTGTTCTAGAAAGCAAGCCCTCAAATTATGATGGGAACATATCAAAAGGACATAAAAGCCAGCTTCAAAGGGTTCTCATTGATCAAATCTAGGATGATTTGAGCATTAAAATAATGACAGCAACAAATTATAATTTACCAGAGTAGGTACTGTAGTATTATATTAGATGTTAATATTATATTAATGATAATTTTTTGCTTTTGATAATTGTACTATAGATATTTAAGTGAGAGCTCTTGTTTGCAGAAATATACACTAAGCAGTGGCTCCCAAGCTTCAGCATTCACTCATTAGAATCACCTGGAGGGCTTGTTAAACCAAGAGTTTTTGATTCAGTAGGTCCAGGGAGGGTCCTAAGAATTTGTATTTTTGTTAGAAATGTACTTGTTAGTTCCCAGGTGATTTTAATATTGGTGCTACTTGTCAAGGGGATCACACTTTGAAAATCACTGCATTAGAGAATTCAGGGGTAAAGAGGGAATCACGTCTGCAACTTCAAGTGGTTCAAAACAAAATTTTAAATAAATGCATATACAGACACACATACATCTATATTTTGAAAGATGATAAAGCAAATTTTGTAAATTGTCAATAATTGAGGAATTTGCAAGAAGTTTTTACGGGAGTTCTTTGTAGTATTCCTACAATTTTTCTCTAAGGTTGAAATTATTTCAAAACATGAACTATAGCAAAAAAAAATTAGAGGCATTTCTACCAACATGGATATGATTATGAGCATAAAAAAAGACTAGAAAAAAATGAAAACAGAAGTTGTATACAGTAGGATTAGAAATCATTTCCTCACCAGTTTTCTCACGTAACTTTATTACTACCACCTTATCCACATTAAAAAAAAAAAAAAGCAATAAAACACTTTTTTCCCCCATATGAAAACTCTCTAATAAAGTATAAAAAAGCTCTCCTCGCACCTCCTTGGTATGAGAAGATACATAACATTCAAAAGTACAAAACGATCTTATTGGGTATGCTAAATCACCATTCAGTAAATTAAAAACTTAAATAAAATTTATGTTAAATCAAATATAAAACACCATTATACATTATTAAGAGTACTTCACAAAAAGAAAGTAAATGATTTATATGAACCATTCAGAAGTCCCTGTTAGACTAAACAATTCGTTCTCGGGTCTTAAAATTTCTCACTGGGGCTTTGAAAAGTCCACTTTTAGAAGTAAAAATATTACTTTGAATCCACAAAATGAAATGCAAAAGTAATGGAAGGACATCCAAAGAAAACAACTATTATTTATTCCCACAATTTTAATCCTGTATCTTAGTACCTGTTTTAAAATGCGTTCTATAGATCCTTGATCCATTTTGCTTGTAACAGCATCTTTCCTCAGCCGTGCAGCAACGGTTCCAAGGTAATCAAGAGATGCCACTCTTAAAGCCATCTCTGTTGACTTGTTACTGAACTGATGAACCTAAATATCAAAATAGTTTTTGATTTAATAATTTATAACAATATATTTTAAATAGCAATTTATCATATAAATTCCCAATCTAAATTGTATAATTTAAAATTTAAACTTTTTTTTTCCCCTGTGATACTGTCCCATAAAGTCATTTTTGCCTTTTGATTTTCTGGAATCTGAACATTTTCATGTGACTAAAAAAATTACAGATTAAACTTCCTTAAGAACAACATAACTCTTTAAATATGTAGGCTCAACTGTATATTTGCACAAAATGTGGTATTACTGAATACAAATTTCTAAGGGTGGAATTCTGATGCCTATAAAAAGTTATTATAGTTTCAGAATAGTATTAACATATTTTCCCATCCACAAAAGGTCCCAGAAGCTTTGTAACAATGTGTATTGTGCAAGTTCAAATGTAGTTTAAAAATAAAGAGAGTCACAGTATTTCTTTGCATTTACCTACTGCATTACATGAGGATTACAAAATGCCATGTATTTGTATAAATACTCTTAAAGATGATAAGGAGTCTACATTAATCATTTTCATGCTTTGAAATGAGTAACTTATGACTCACTGTTGAGATACTTTTAACAATATAACATTCCCCCCCACAAAAAAAATTGTTAAAGCACTGTTTTCTTATCTTATGTAATGAAATGAAAGCACCAAACTTCACAACATTTGAAAATTTTCTACAAGGTACTGACAATATTGTGTACAGTTATGCACATGCAAAAAGAGATGCAATGTTCATATTTCCTTACACATTTTTAAAGAATTCATCATCTGTGAATCAGAGTACATCCTCATTATGTTGTCTTCTAGTAATCTAATAATCTTTAAATGCTATACTCTTACCAACAGTCTCCCTAACAAACTAAGGAGTAGTTCAGCAGCTGGCCATTCAGGCTTATTGACTGTTGAAAGAAGGTCTTGAACAAAATTTTCAAACAGTGGTCTGTAATCTTCTTCACCTTGCTTACTACCACATCTGTTCAAAAACAATGAAAAGGATGTCAATTTAGGTGACAACATGTCAGTCATCTGTCTACCAACGTGACTGAAATTGTTAGCTAAGTTTTCTTTTCTCTATGTTTAGTAACAAGATATATAAAAGTACATTAAATAAAATATGGCTTTAAATGAGTCTATTTCACAAACTCCACTTTCTCCTTAATTAAAGGGAATTCATTAACCAAAACTAATATTACTTTCTCGCAAGTGAAACACATTTTAAAAAAAATGACCACTGTTTTTCTATGTACAAGATTACCACAAATTCTTCTTTTTTTTTTTTTTGAGATGGAGTCTCGCTCTCACCCAAGCTGGAGTGTAGTGGCGTGATCTCGGCTTACAGCCACCCTCCATCTTCCAGGTTCCAGTGATTCTCCTGCCTCAGCCTCCCAAGTAGCTGGGACTACAGGTGTGCACCACCATGTCTCGCTAATTTTTAAATTTTTTGTATTTTTAGTAGAGATGGGGTTTCACCATGTTGGTCAGGCTGGTCTCGAACTCCTGACCTTGTAATCCGCCTGCCTCGGCCTCCCAAAGTGCTGGGATTACAGGCGTGAGCCACAGCACCCGGCCAAGATCACCATAAATTCTTATGGAGGCTAGGCTGGGTGCAGTGGCTCACGCCTGTAATCCCAGCACTTTGGGAGGTCAGGGCGGGTGGATCACCAGAGGTCGGGAGTTTGAGACCAGCCTGACCAACGTGGGGAAACCCCGTCTCTACAAAAAATACAAAAATTAGCGGGGCATGGTGGTGCATGCCTGTAATCCCACCTACTTGGAAGGTTGGGCAGGAGAATCGCTTGAACCTGGAAGGTGGAGGTTGAGATGAGCCGAGATCGCACCATTGCACACCAGCCTGGGCACCAAGAGCGAAACTCCGTCTCATTAAAAGAAAAAAAAAAATAATTCTGATGGAGGCTAAATAACATCTCTTCACAAACTTTCCTATTCAGGTACCATAGGAAAATTCTCCAAAATTTACTGAAGACAAATTACAGAATTTTAATCTAGTACTTTAATTTCTGGAGTCCAACAGATAAGCAAATTCACAAAATTTTAGATTTTTTCCCCCCGTAGTCCCATACCAATTTCAGATTTTTAATACTCCAATTGCCTCATTTTAAAGATGAAGAAACCAAGGGTCAGGAAGATGTATTCAAGGTTCAGATTATGGCAGGAAATTGGATTCAACTTTTTTTAAAAAACGAACTATTCTCTACACTGTGGAAAGAAAAACCAGATTTATATTAATGTTACTCACTTTTTAAGGAAGATGGAGAGGAAGTTTTGGGCTGTTCGCATAGCTGTTTCATAAGAGTTGGTAATGACAACATCCTGGTCAACCTAGAATTAAAAAAGATGAGTTTATAAAGATACAATAATCAATAAGTTAGCCCTGTTGCTATTGTCATGTTACTACTGAAGAGGGGTAATACATTTAAATACTAAAATGCTTAAAATATTCTATTATATATAAAGACAGAAGCCAAAATTAGCACACTAAGCATATTTTAAAACTTGATAGAAACAAATAAAAATACAGATAGAGTGTTATTAAAATATGTAACAGTAACAAATGCGGTTAACAAATTTAATATCAATAGTTGTTTCTGGTCAGAACAGAAAGAAATGGATTGAAAATACAAAAAGAATTTAGAAAACATATATCAACCTCAAAGTTTAAGAAACACATAATCCATACAATCAAAAAAAAAAAATTCAACGCCTTCATCAGAAATTTAAAGATTAGGATATAAACAGTCAGTTCATAGTTATAAAAATCCAACAGACAAATAACTACAGGAAAAGGGGCTCAAGCTCACTAATAGCCAGGAAAATGCAAAATAACATGAGTATTTCTCAACGACCATAATTTTAAGTAAGAAGTAGCGCTATAAACTGAAACAACCCTTTAGTAAGCAAATTGACAACTTCCAGTAAAGTTAATGCATGTATACTATCTTAATTCTACTTCTAAGTATATCTAGAGAAACTTTTGCTCTAAGTTGTGATTCTATGATATGGTGTTTTTAATTCAAGTAAAAAAACAATCTAGTATGAGTTGTATATATTAAAAGTGATGCTGAGTGAAAAAAATTAGCTGTAAATATGTCATCACTGTCCTTTACGTAAATTTTAAAAATGAAATACTTGTATATCGAATTTACATAAAAATAATTAAAAGAAAGAAACAAACATATTCATCATACTTGTCACCACTGGTTAGGAAAGGAAGACTAGAGACAAACAATGGGATTGGGATAGGAGAAATAAAGAGGATCTGAACTTTTCAGGTAATATTTGACTTTCTTTCGTTCATTCATTTTTAGACAGGGTCTCATTCTGTCACCTAGGCCGGAGTGCAGTGGCACAATCTTGGCTCACTGAGTCTCGATCTCTCAAGGCTCGATCGACCCTCCCGTTTCAGCCTCCTGAGTAGCTGGGATGACAGGCGTATACCACCACGACCAGCTAATTTGTGTATTTTTTGTAGAGACAGGGTTCTGTCATGTTGCCCAAGCTGGTCTTGAACTCCTGGCCTCAAGCAATCTGCCCGCCCTGACCTCGCAAAGTGCTGGGATTATGGGCATGAGCCAAAGTGCCTGTCCAGTTATTAATAATTATTATATATTTATCATTATTCCCCAAAAGATACACACATATGCTTGGCTCTAACAGTAGATAAACAAAATTATTTGTTTCTCTTAAACTTTTGTTGAGGTAAAAGTATACACTTGGAAAAATTCTAAACATCTCCAAAAGCTATAAAACCAAAAGCAAATCTTCAGCATGAGCTACCTATTAGGGAGGGAATAAACTCATTTTCCACATGAATTTAATGTTATTATAATCCTATGTTATGCATTTATATACGGGTTCAGTATCCCTAATCTGAAAATCTGAAATGCAAAATGCCCTAATGAATATTTCCTTTGAGTATCATTTTGGTACTCAAAAAGTTTCAGATTTTGGAGCATTTCCGATTCCAGATTTTTGGATCAGGGATACTCAACATGCACATATATTACATAGTGTCTTATTCAGTTTCACATTTAATATCTCACTGACCCTTACAACCTGGTATAGTAGTTTTGATAAGTATTATCACCCCCATTTTACAGCTGAAGAATGAACTCAGAAAGATTAAAATGATTTATATGTTTTCTGACTGGTAGATAGACCCAGAACTCAACTCTTCCAACACCACGTCTAGTGCTCTAAAAGAACCTTAAAGCCCAGCCATGAACCTCTACTTAAGAACACCAGTTTTGGCCAGGTACGGTGGCTCACGCCTCTAACCCCAGTACTTTGGGAGGCTGAGGAGGGTGGACCACAAGGTCAGGAGTTCGAGACCAGCCTGACCAACATGGTGAAACCCTGTCTCTACTAAAAATACAAAAATTAGCTGGGCGTGGTGGTGTGTGCCTGTAATTCCAGCTACTCAGGAGGCTGGGGCAGGAGAATAGCTTGAACCTGGGAGGCAGAAGTTGCAGTGAGCTGAGATCGTGCCACTGCACTCCAGCCTAGGTGACAGAGCAGGACTCCATCTCAAAAAGACAGAAGGAAAAAAAAAAGAATTTCCATTTTATGAGAATGACAGAGAATACAGATGTTTCCTTCAATAACGTACAGTTGTAAACCTTTAATAGATTCCTTACTTTTTTATTTGAATCTTCTTCTGCATTAGAGTCCTTCTCTGATGATGGTAAGTGTACCACACACTGAATAAGTTGTAAAACCAGTGCTGTAACCATCTGAATATACATAGGTTCTCCATCCATATCACTACTGTTTAACCTTTAATGAAGAAAAAAAACTTGTATGGAGTATCAAGATACTCTCATTTAGATGTCATCTATTGTCTGAAAGTTTCACGATACTTTGTTTGCCAATATTTCTAGGCATGATTTTAGCGTTTATAATAGTGTTCTTATGTGTAATTATTTGTCATAAGTTAGCAAAAACATCAAGTAAATGCCTAGGCATGCTCAGATAATTAAAACAGTCAAAGGAAAAATACAGTATTAACAAAAACTTCTATGCTTTACCTACACTGCAGATAAAAATTCAAAATAAAATACTAAACATTTCTCAAAATGATTTCGAAAATGATAAAAGTCTTCAAAGTTTCCAAATGCCCATATATTTTGCTACTCATCTGTTGAATCTGTTATTCATTTGGTATTAAAATCTGCTACAGCTTTTGATCATCTGTGCTAGTGTTAGTAGTATAGATTATAAAAAATCAATGTCCACATCTTTTGTTCTACAGATATTGTAAAAATCTAAGCATTCTTTTATATGTTGATAGTTTTTCTTCAGGTTTAACAGACAATAAATGTTTATCAGTATACAATTAGTCCAAAAAACGATTAAGATAAAATAATTATTTTAGAGAAGAAGTCTTCAAAGCAATCTTAAAAATAATCCTATATGCCACGTCAACACTTTTAATCACTCAGGAATATTAAGATAATTCTGGTGATTATCTATGATGGCAAAGACAATAATGCTGACCATAGCAGTGGATAACATTCCTTATTAACATTCTGCTTAGTGATTAAAGAGCATTTAATCCCCATGATTATTCTCCATACTGCCATTAGAGTAATCTTTGTTTTTTTTTGAGAAAAAAATCTTATAAAATCCTCTTTGAACTGATCTGATTCTTTTGAGCCATATTTGCAATAGCACTGACTTGTGGTTTGTAGTAAGGAATGATTTTGCTCTCCAGTGCCTGGAGATAATTTTGGTTGCCACAAGTGGAAGGAGGAAGGGTGTCTATTGGCATCTAATGGGTAGAGATCAGGGACGCTGCTAAGCATCCTATATTGCACTAGACAGCTAAGAATAACAAAATGTTATATGGCCTAAAATGTTAACAGTGCCAATTATGAAAGACCCTTCCACAGATCTTTTACCTTTGAGAATCAGTGAACTTTTCTAAGCCCCCTAAATATGCCATGTTCACACATCTAAGCTATTCTTCATGTTGTTCTGATGTAATTGCCTAGTTTTTAATTATTAAAGTATAAATCAGACAGAATGAAGAATAAATGTACGACAGTTCAATATAATGGGGGTTCTTCATTATACTTGACCTCTGTTGTAATTAATTACCTGAAGTTCCTTAAACTCCTCTTGCTGGTTGGTAATCTTGCAAGTGAAGTAAAAATTTCTTCCAAAATTAACTGCCTATGCTTTTCATATCTTGAGAATACCTGTTTAGTAATCATAAGATTCCAAGTTAAACTTATAATTAATAGAAAACAAACCAAAAAATAATATCATGCGGTTAAAAAAATTACCTGCCATTTAGAATGAAAATGTTTTCAGTATCTAAGGTAAGTTGCTCAATTTTCCTATCATTAATTATAACATTCTTATAGAAGTCAAAGAGTACACTAGTTTCATTTAAAGGACTATGATATCTTAGCTATAGACATACAAGATTTAAATGATTTTAAACAATTCTAACTTTATTATAAATATCAAGGAATTATTAGCTGAAATATTTGCAAATATTTAGAAGCGTTCTAAATGTGACAGAAACAGAATAACTCAAAAAATTAACAAAACAGAAAAATAAATCCTCAATTCATAAAGTCTACTAAGACTTAGTAAAACAGTCCTTAGATTGAAATGAATGATACTGAAAACCAGGTATCATCATTACTTTTTGGAAGTTTGGATTAAATGACATCAATATTGTTTTATTTGTGGGGTAACTAAAAATACAAATTGATTATACTTACTGCAGTGACTAACTTAATGGCACACAACTGTAGTTCACTGACATTTTCCACAAAAAATGGTGTTATTCCCATAGATGAAACCTGTTTAAAAGAGTAAGTAGTATACAACATTAGTTGATTTCAGTAACATTCTATCTTACTTAATTCCAGTACATTCATAAGCTTACTGGAAAACACTAAGAAGGCATTTTTTCTTCCCGCCACTGAATCAGCATCTATTCTTTTCTCTGTTCCTCTTCATCCTCAAAGCACATTAGCACATACAGCAGGTACATTGTTTCATAGCTATCAGTACTCTAATCTCTACTTTTTGAGTTTATAAATGTCACAGGAATATAAAGAAATAACAAACATTTAATATCTGCATGAAAATATAACCTATCTTTCAAAGAATTTAGAGTCTGGAATTTACACTACATTTATCTGTCTCCTGATAAAATGTCTTTTTATAACTCCTGAAGTTTTATTTCTTCAATTTAGATATAACATACTCTTAATAGGAAAAATTACTGATAATATAGTGCTGGTCTTATTATTGAGTGTGCTAGGTTATACTGGACTCAATCATTTAGTTTAGAAATATACGAAATGCTTACCAAAAAAACTTACCTGAAGAATTGTTGTGTCTGTAAGAAGTTGTATCTCTAGCAATTCTGATAAGCTGCTAACAATGTCACAGACTTTGTTATAAAGCATTACTATTACTCTCTGCTTATGGGTAGAACATTTAGCCCGTTTTGCTTTTGAACTTAATAAGCCTCCTAAAATGAAACAAATTCAAGACAAGGAAAACATCAAGTTTTAATAATTTTTAATAAACAGTACTCAAACTGTTTTTGAATTAAGAGAACACAATTTTTAAACTACATAAAAACAGAATCTGGAAGATAAAGCTTTTTATTTATTAAAATAGAAAATTACTCTCTAGAGATATTCTATTAGAAACATTCTTGCAACAGATAATCTTCAGGGGCTATTAAATCCTTGTATCTAAAATATTATTTTATCTTGATTTCTACTTTTCTCCATTGGAGCAGGATAGTAAGATTATATTTCCCTTTAAATTAATTTTCAATTATACAACAAATTATCAAGTTCATTATTCAGGAACCCAAGTTTGACCTTACTCCCTTCAAATGTATACATTTCATTGTTAATTTATAAAGGTTAAGAACAAAAGGAATATTTATCTTGAATCAATCCATTTTGTAGACAACTGCTTTTCTGGGTAAATTAGGGGGAAATGATAAATGAAACCAGAAGGCAGCATTTTCTGAGATTTTCCCTGACAAGTAGAAATAACTTCTATTATATATAAGTAGTTCCTAAAGAAATTATGATTGAACAAGTACTATATTCTAGTCAAATCCATAATCAAAATCAGTGTTTATTACAACTTATATGATTCAAAAATTTTGGTGCCATTTTAAGTCCTATTTTGACTCATCTAACATGGCAAAAATTTACAATAATTTTGATATTATACGAACTAACCTCCATGAGGATCTAATCTGTAAACAGGATCATACTGAGGATAAAGTGTATTCTGCAAATGAAATTTAGTGTACTGTATAACTCTTTCAATTACATCCTCAATGTACACAGCTTTTGGCATGTTAGGGGATGTCATAATGTTGATAGTTGTAAGACAAGCATCTGCTGATTTTGTAACTCTCTCCATAATAAGGTCTCTCCATAACCTTTCTTCTTCTTCAGTATCGTTATTCTGTAAAACAGTACATTGTTAATGAAATGGAAATAAACACATTTATAGGTTTAAAATATACATTAAAATTATGATTTATTTGATTTTCACTGGTGGAAAACAGTGTTATGATGTGTGTTAATTCTTTAAAGAATATCCAGAATGAGGTACAAATATCGATACTACTTTGAGCACGATTTGTGTTTCAATGTTTTCAAACTTTATATACTCTACCTCATTTCACCACTAGATGACACCCTACTGACAAAGTTATAATTATCTTTATCCTTTGTGTGCTTTATCTATCTATCACTTTAACTGTATATAAATTAATTTTGAGTTTTGGGTATAAACATTATGATAGTTTAAAAACTTTATAAATTCTGCTTGCTGCTGTGATAACAAAGCAAAAGTTAATGACAAAGGGTAAAGCCTTACTTAGTACTAAAATGTTACTGACAATCATTCCTAACACCTGCTTTTCAACAACACTGCTTCTGAAACTGAGATTAAAAAGTAGTAATATGCAGACTAATGAAGACATTTTTTAAAACAGATAATTTAAGAACTGAGAGAAGACCTTATTTTAATCTACACATCAGTAACTTGACATTGCAGTTAGGAGTAATCTCACTGTTAAAGTAAAAATCCTTCCATCACATCTTTAGTTATGAAATATAAACTATATTATAGGACTACTTCCAAATATATCCTATTCAAAGCTTATACACTGGAAAAATGAACAAAAACACAATATATAATATGTAAAGCAGACAGGGCTTTCTGTTCAGTAATGCCTAAAAACTCACAAAGGAAAGATAAAATAGCTTGTCTTTGATGCAGACATTGCTGTTTGTTTGGAAGAATCAGTTAAGGAGGTTCATGATTCATGCCAAACGTTAAGGCTATCTACAAAATATTAAATACTGTTACAGTTTTTTAGGAATGAAAGTAATTTCCTTAAGACTGAGTCAGCCAGCTCTCCAGAACTCTAGATTTCTGATGATGATTACCACAATTTCTTGGTGAAGTATCTAAGTAACTTGTAGACTAACAATGGAGTAGATTGTTACTTTAGGTTTCTCTAAGCCCTTTGTTTCTATGATGCAAAAAGTAGTTTAAAGAGAGGGCACTTTAAAATATAAATATACTTAATAATCCAGAAAACTACCATCTGAGATTATTTTTCTACATATTTTATTCCAGGAGTGTCCAATCTTTTGGCTTCCCTGGGCTACACTGGAAGAACTGTCTTGGGCTACATATAAAATACACTAACAATTACGATAGCTGATGAGCTTAAAAAGAAATTGCAAAAAATCCTCATAATGTTTCAAGAAAGTTTACAAATTTGTGTTGGGCTGCATTCAAATCTGTCCTGGGCCACATGGGCCAGTGGGCCACAGGTTGGACAAGCTTGTTTTATTCCATGGAGATAGATTTCCTAGCAATCCTGTGGTTTTTGCAAACACCAAGAGCATTTCCCTCATAAGACAAAATGAAATCTAGTGTTTGTATTAAATATATATACTACATATGTATATATGAGAAGCATATATATCAAAAGTGTTCAAAATGGTTATTGCTAGATTAGAATATAGCTTTTTTGGTGCTTTTTGTTTTGGAAATTTTCTGCAATAAATATGTTACTTTTATAATCAGGCCTTTAAAAATAAAGAAAATTTGGCCAGGTGTAGTGCCTCACATCTGTGGTCCCAGAGCTTTGGGAGGACAAGGCAGGAGGATCGTTTGAAGCCAGCAGTTTGGGACTAGTCTGAGCAACAGAGTGAGACCTTGCCTCTACAAAATATTTTAAATAATTAGCCAGGCATTGTGGTGCATGCCTGTAGTCCTAGTAGCTTGGGAGGCTGAGGTGGAAGGATCACCTGAGCCCAGTAGTTCGAGACTACAATGAACTATGACTGCAGCATGGCACTCCAGCCCAGGAGTCAAAGCAAGACCCTGGCTCTATTAGGAACAAAAAAAAAAAAGAAAAAAGAAAATTTATCAACTCAGAACTTATTAAATGCCTATAAGCATTAGTGTTTGCATTCATTAATGTCAGAGATATCAAGATCAATTTGAATGCACATATAATTTACAGTCCACTACAATGCTAGGAAGGCAAATCCCAGGAAATTTACTTCACTCAATAAACCATTGCAACCATGTTGCTACTGCTTTTGATATAAACATATTAAAATATAGTAACAGCGGCAGTTAACATTTACTGAGAAGTTAAAGTATGCCAGACACTGTTATAAGTACTTTACATGAATTAATTCTTTAATCCTTTTAACAACCCTTTGAGGTAGGTATAAAAATGGTATATAAGGAGTAATGCATATTAATTAAAAATTAGTATACATTCAGAAATCATGATAAAGTTTCTAACTATATTATTTCTTCAGGAAAGGTCAACAAAAAGAATTACTACCTATCATCTCATAAATCAAAAACAAAATTTAAACATTCATACAATTACATAAGGAAGAGCATAAACTAAAGAACGGTCCCTGAAACTGACAAAAATTTTCATGTCTTTACTGTTCTTTATGGCAAAGCTGTGAATTGACAATGTGTAACGTTAATTCTGAATTACTAAAAGTTTTATTAGCAATGCTAATGAATGTAACTAGTAATTCATGGTAACATGTTCAAATTAACGAAATGTGAAATTTCCCCTGCACATGAAAGTCATTTGTGAAAAAATTCACATTAGTCCCTCCCTAATGCACAGAAGATAGATTCCAAGACCTCGAGTGCATGCCTAAAACTACGGATAGTATCAAACCCGATATACACTATGTTTTTTCCTATACATACATACCTAAGATAAAATTTAATTTATAAATTAAGCATGGGAAGAGATTGACATTAATAAAAAATAGAACAATAGACTGTAATAAAAATCATTCACCTACTTTCAGCTCACAGTTGACTGTAGGTAACTGAGACCATGAAAAATGAAACAATAGAGAGGTGGGGGACTACTATAGATCTTAATAACAATAAGGGTAAAATTAACAGTATGGATCTTAAACTTACATGATTTAACAAAGTAGAAAGCTTTGACCCATCCTGAATATTCTTCTCCAAGATATTTAGGACTTTCACAGTTTTGTCAGTTGAAAGCTAAAATAGCAACATAAATTCTTTTATCAATCACTGGTAAAAGTTATATACTATTTAAGAAACAATCTGTACAATTATTCCCTTTGAGCTATGGAGGAAATAGCATTGTTACCCTCTTAAAGAGTAAGAAAACTTTCCCACTTAGAACTTCTACTCACGACCCTAAATGACTAAAGCAAATGTCAAAGAAAAATGTAATGTATTTCTGCATTTAAATAATCTAAATATTTGAGAAAACGAAAAAAAAAAAACTCCGAAAAAATTAAAGTCCATGCCCTCTTTCAATGCAGGAATATGATTCTCTTTAGAATAATTTGTAGAATACTTCTTTTATTCTTTTGTAAAAAACAAAAAAATTCATTTAGACTCTCAGAGGTCAATGAGTTTTCTTTTTACTATTTACATAAATTTTATAATTTACCCTGAAAACCTTAAATTAATTTCAAATATTTCTATGAGGTAAATTTATACATTTTATTTTGGTGAGATACCTTATCCATTATACCCATTGCTTTTATTTTAGCGGATTCACTGCCAAGTTCATTAAGCTGATGTTTTCCTAACAGCAGTTCCTGAGGAATTTCATCATCATCACCTGCAAAATCAAGCCAAATAAACACAAACTTTAGGTAAACGAAATAGCTCCAAATGTCAAGCTTAACTTTCTAATAAAATTTTTAGACACACAAACTAAACAAATAACAACTTAAGAGGCCTCTATATATAAACCTCAAGTAAACCCGAAATGAAAAAGGACAGAAATTGAAGTCAGATTTATGACAAAAATGGGAACATGAGATAGGTATCTTATCTTTACTACTTTAGATACACTCTTGACTCTTTTCAACCACACACTCTGCCTCAGGACGTTGACCTGATCGGACTACATCAAGAGTCTCCCATGCCCTCTGGCTTTTGTTTGGGTTTGGCCAGTAGGGTGCCCTGTTAGAAGATTAAAGAGTGTAAGGTCAAGTATTTCTATCTCTTACTCTTTGCTTACAAGGTCTCCTCAGGCTGGCTCTGTCCCCTGACCAAAAGGTATTGCTTCTTTCAAGGCAGCCTACTCTACAACTTTTTTTCTTGCAGAATGAGTTCTGGTGACTTTTCTGTAGCCTCACTCTTTTGGTTTAAGACTGTTAACCTTGGGTTCTGGTACTATTTTGCCTCCATCTTTTTAACTGGTCTCTTTGTAAATAACTCCTCCTCATATTATCCTAATTTGAGAGTGCCCTTTGTCCTTTTGGGACCCTAAATGATACAGAAGACAATTTCTCAGCATAGAATTGCAAAGTTTTAAAAAAGATGAAACTGACACTCTAAATAATCAGCAAACAAAATGATAGGCAAGTAATTCTCACAAAACAAATAACTTATTTTACCAGCTGAAGGTGGCATAAGATTGTTAAGAATAGCTCTATACATTGTAAGCAGTGTTTTTATAAACATATTTTAATATTTATAGATGTAATCTTTATGTCATTGTAAAAGTAATATATGAATATAACATTAATCCTACTGTATTCTAATTGGTTTACTATTTTGGTTTCCATATTAGAATCTGTATTCCCTAAAGCCAGGTGTTCGGGTTTTACTTATTTTTGCATCTCTAGCACTTAACATACTACTGGCATACAGTAAGTATTCAATAAATATTGGTTATTAGAATAAATGAACAGAAGAATAGATGCTTATTTCTGCATATTTGCTCCTATCAGTACCTTCATTATCCAGGGTCTATTCAAGCCTCCTCACCTGCATAAAGACTTTCTTAATTATTCTAACTTATTCAGGATTCTTTAGATACTATTCAGACTTGATTAATTTATACTTGAGATTTGTACTAAAGTTTTTAATTTCTTGGTAACAGACTAGATTTGACTTCACAACTAGATTTCGTTTCTTGATAGCACGGAGCATGCCTCTGTATCCTCTGGAGTAACTGACAGAAAGTTAGACACTTAGAGTATGGGTAAATGTATTTTAAGTTGATTTTACCAAATGCAGTAAAATCCATATCTTCCAAATTATCCAAAATATTCTCTATCGAGGCTGTGAATCTCTTAAAAGTTGAAGAGTCCATCATTTCTGCAAGAGAGAAAAATACATTCATTATTCTCACATTCCAAGTAGACATGTGAAGCTGAAGAATATGAATAAAAACAAATTAAATAAACTAAAGTGTTACCTTCAGGTGTTAGTTTTGGTTCATATGCTTTCCTTTTCTTCTGTTTTTCTTTTTTCTTCATTTTCCTAGCAACTAAAATGAACAAAAAGAAGTACTGAAATGCAGGAATGACAACTTAAAATAATTCCATTTTTGTTTCTAGTTTTTTTCCTGAATGTTAAAGACTTAAACAATAATCACTGCTCATAGAAACTAAGTATTTTTGTCTTAATTGAAAATTAGTTGTTAATTAACTCATAAAAAGATAGAAAATATTCTTCAAAGTTAAAGCCCTAAATTTAAATTGGTTTATGTAAGAAATCCGTTGACACTGATGAATTACCCTCACTAAGGCTGGGAGGAGGAGAATAATCTTCCATGTCAGAATCTGATGGACTTCGGTTTCGATAACGACCACCACCTGAACTCCTTCTTCCTTCATGAGAGTGGCCACTTCTCCTATGATCCCCAGAGCTTCTTCTGTCACGCTCTTCATATTCCCAAGCTTTATCATCATCTTTTTTATGTCGTTTCCTAGAGGCTAGAAGCAAATCCCCATGACAAATAATTTACCTCATTTAAAAAGATGATTAAAACTTGTACTTTACAAATGAACCACATGGGGAAAAAAATCTTCATTCCATAGGGTCTAGGAAATTCAGAGTGATTTTGTCTACCCAGAAGTTTAAGTTATGATATAGAAAGAGTATCACTAATTTTAGCACAATCTACCCAGATTTTAAGATCTTTACACGAACTCAGTATTTATTCCTAATAAATACAGATAGAAAGGTTCTTAAAATTAAACTATGGTGTTCATTTCAATGACATTTATTCAGCAAGTCAGTAAGGGTTATACCTAAACTTCAAGTTTAATTGAGGCTGTAAAACAAACTATGTTTAGGAATTGGATGAAAAACAGAACCACCTTAAAGCACGTAGATTACTGATGGGGAGCAGGGTTTGGAGAAGTCAAATTTGAGAAAGTGTTACAGAATATAGGTAACCATGTACGCCATCAATTAATAGCTAAGTTAAACCCACAACTCAGTGATAAATTCCATAAGCCCTGGAGACCTAACATGACAAGCCTACAGAGATAGAATAAACCTGTACAGTTGTAAATACTCACATAATGAATTCAGTTCTCCAACAAAAGGCTTGCTTAAACCCAAGAAAAGTTTCTAAGCTTATGTATGCTTCATAAGCATGATTATATATGTTACCTTCAATCTTTTCCCCATCATTTTAGCATTCTGCTAAAATCACCCGTACTGACAGGAGCCTTTAGGTAGACCTGGCAAACAGATTTCATCTGACACATCAACTCTCATCAACTGGCAATAGCTGCCTAGAATATTATGTTGAAAATAACTCTGAGCTCTGAGAAAGCATCATAGTTCAGCAAGAAAGACTGATTAGAAATGTCTGCAGTAAGAGCTGGGGGGCACTATAAGTGACAAATATTTACCATGTCTGTTCTAGGATGTAGTAGGTACCACCAAGTTAAAACCAGCGTAGAGAAGTGATGTGTCCTACCTTGAGATCATATACTGGTTGTTGTTGTGACCACTTGCTGCTGACAATGATAAAACTTTCCAGTCTGTTATCTGACTAGCAACTGCTCTTTTCTGAATCCCTAACTATGATAAATACACAAATACTTAAGACAAATGTTTTGCTTAAGTCCCCTACTTGGCTTAGATGTAAGGATGCCAACCTCTGGCCCAGGTGCTCTATGCTTGTGCCAGTGTCTTCATGTGTGGGTAATAAATGTCTACACTCTGGCTAATCTTATTCTTAAATGCTACCCTATCTATTCCTGTTCAAGAATCTAGTTTGGTTTCTGGTTCTGGACTCTTCTAGCCAATCTAGGGACAACATGGCAGGAAAAGGTCATTATGTTTCCTCTTCTTTATGGTCACAGGCTTGGAGAGCAAAAAGGTTCATATAAACCACAAATGTAAATGGATATAAATATCTGGGATTTTCTTCATAATTAGGTATGAATTTGGTTATGAGGTATGTGAAGAGTGATAGGACTGTTCCTCTTTTATGATTACAGCATGCTCTAGTATATTCCTTTAGTGACAACTTGTTTCATACACTAATATAAGTAGGCTGTGTGTATGTATTTGTGAGAGAGAAACATGTCATTTCTTTTTTTTTTTTTTTTTTTTTTTGAGACGGAGTCTCGCTTTGTCGCCCAGGCTGGAGTGCAATGGCGCGATCTCGGCTCACTGCAAGCTCCGCCTCCCGGGTTCACGCCATTCTCCCGCCTCAGCCTCCGAGTAGCTGGGACTACAGGCGCCCGCCACCACGCCCGGCTAGTTTTTTGTATTTTTAGTAGAGACGGGGTTTCACCATGTTAGCCAGGATGGTCTCGATCTCCTGACCTCGTGATCCACCCGCCTCGGCCTCCCAAAGTGCTGGGATTACAGGCTTGAGCCACCGCGCCCGGCCGAAACATGTCATTTCTATATAGAATTCCTCAGATTTTTTTTCACAAGTACTGAAATGCCTAAATTTCAGTACTTAGGGATGGCAACTAATAAGCAAACTACTTCAGAAAGCACTATTTTCTCACAGAGGCAGAGAAGAGGTCTTGCTATGTTGCTCAGGCTGGTCTCAAACAATCCTCCCACCTCGGCCTCCCAAAGTGTTGGGATCACAGGCATGAGTTACCGCACCAGAAATTAGTATTTTACAACCTCAAATATGACCTGCTTTAGTCTTTGTACATTTTAATTAATTTCATAAATCCATTTCAAGCATTCAATCCTATGAGTAGAAAATGCTTGAAAAATCTTGTAGTGGTTTGTAATTACATAGAATATGCTGTATTGGTGGTAACTATCCACAGATCTTGTAAATCTTTATTTCACATTCATCAAATTTTAGACAATTTAGATAAAAATGGGGTGACATTAAAAAAAAAAAAACAACTTCCATAACACATTGTGTTATAATGAGGTTATCAGGATACCAACTCATTGTGGCTAGTTTATTCTTTCTCCATTTCTCTCATTACCTTGGAATAAGCAGGGGAGGGGAAAGGACTCAAAAGAGAGGTATGTAAAATATGATTTGGGTGTTCTCTCTCCTCTCTTTCCAAATTTCACCTATGTACCTCTTGAGTTTCTTACATCGCCCCTCTCTCCATTTCCCCCAGGTACCCAGTGACCTTATATTTGTGCTATGGCCATCCAAATCTGTGTAGCCCAACTTTCAAAGTTATCCTTCAACATTTTCCCCTAACCTTCAACAAAACTATTTCCTTGGTTTTAGATTTTGAGAAACCAATTTGATTAAACTGTTAAGTTTCAAAAAGTCTCTCTCTCTCTTTCTCGAAGCAGCATAATGCTTGCAACTTAATGTTCTCATAATAGTTTCACATTTTGTATTGTGCTATATTTTCACTACACTGTTTCTGTTGTGGTATAACAATTGGTTGTTTATGTGAACAACCATTTGGACTTCTTTCACCACTCAAATCAGTGGCTCCAGTGTCCACTTTTCTATAGTTACTCGTATAGAAATAAGTGAAGAAAAACAGGAAGCTACGCTTGACATCTCTTTAAAAATCTAGAGAAACTTTCCTTTCTTCTAGCAGTGGGTGAAGCTCAGGTTCTTTAAAATAAATATTACCTTTCAATATAGTTGGGCATAGATATAACAGGATCCATGGCTTTACAACGAAGTACATGCCTCCATAAGACGAGACAAAAGCTTTCATGATAGAAAGCAAGGGGAAATGAATGGTGGCTGCATTGGTGACAAACATGAGGGATGTGTGGCTCTACTCTCCACTATTTTATATTTCATGGAGATTTCTGATTATGTTATCCTTTCCACTTAACTGTGAGACAGCTTCAGAAATCTTTGCAATTGAGTAATGGAGGCAGCCACTATCCGTCAACTGGATTTGAAATGTTATTTGAAATCAAACTGGAATTCAGGGACTCCTCCTTCTTGGCTATTCTAGGTATGGGTGATATGTTTATTAGAGGGAAAGAGGCAGAGTGGTAAGGCATGTATATTAAAGGGAGTGAGTTCCTGGGCCCCATGTTTCTTTTATCTTCTCACCTTCCAGAGCTAACCACATCCCCATATGACCAAAATGTCTGATCGTAATAAAAAAAATTAACTTTAGCCATTTTAATATACTGTGTGTCAATACATTTCATAATACAAATTATAACAATTATACATGATTAAATGTTGATTAAGTTTGCTGTATATTTTATTTCACTTTTAAAACCTTTTTCAGATTTGTTCAGTATCATAGTCTACTGCTCATAGCTCAAGAGCTCACAATTAAAAAAAAATCAGTAAATTAACATTAAAAACTTTGGAGGAGGTGAAGGGCTTCCATCAGCAATATACATTTTAAAATGGCGGCATGCATCTGTCCTTCCTGCCCTTGCTTGTCACACCTCAATCTATGGACACTAGGTGGAAAAGGTAGAACACTGGTGGTCTTCCCACTTCTTTTGGTCATTATGACTAAGTCAGTTGGCACACAAGTGAAGATCTCCCATAGTCTGTTTCCACTGAATGCCGTTTAAGTCAAACAAGGTTGCTGACCCCTCTTGGCTAGGCTCAATTCTCTTGCTCCAGAAGAAGGAAGATAGGGATAAAAGAGAAGAACTTTTTCAGTGGACCAGTAGGAAGACAGGCGAGGTATAGCAAGTCTAGTGCAAAGACAGGTGATCACAGTGTTGTAGAGAGGTAGCTGTGTAGTGAAGAAGCCAGCTCTGGAAAACAGTGAAACAAGGGAGGAATTCCAGGACACAGCTGGGCAAAAAGGAGAAGCCAGGTCCAAACCACAGAGATAATCTGCAATGTGGCTAATCCATTCATAATTTAGTGATAGTATGGTTTTAAATATTTCTTCATCTGGCTATCTCCTACGTGTCCTTCAAGACTCAACTCAAGTGTCACCTCTTCCAGTAAGCATTCCCTGAGCCCCCACTCTGATTTTGATGCCAATCCAATGTGTTCCCATAGCACCCTGGATTAACTGTTATCACTGTACTTTTATCAGCATACTGCAATTATTTATTTACATATTTCCCCCATTAGACTGAAGGCTCTTTGAAGACAGGGGCCATATCTTATTTGTATTTTTACTCTCAGTGTCTAGCATATAATAGGAGCTCAATATATGTTTGCTGAATGCATACAGACACATACCTACCTGTGTTTTAAACTTAATTGTAGCTCATTTAATATTTTTTCTTGGTGCCAACTGATCTCATCTTTCACGCATTTTTAAAGTGTAGAGAAAAAAACTTACTATACTGCGTTATTAAGAATTAAGGTGACTGTGCTCTTGCTAAACCCCCAAATTATAAATGAGAAAAACACATCAACCTGCTTTTAAACTCTAAAATAGTAACAAAGAGTTCTGTGATACTTACATTCAAAAGCTTCATCACTATCATTATCTTCATCTGAACTGATTTCAGCATATTTTGGCTTTTCATTAACTGTGCTACGCTTGCGTTTGTTCATTTTCACACGTTCACAAAGTGGCATGGTGGACTCAATTTCTGCCAGGAGTTCAGGGGGTAATTCTTTTAACACTGATTGATCTATACTACCTATTAATGAAAGGTAAACAAAAAAAAAAAAAATGTAAATCTGAAGATAAAAGGAAAATTTTAACTAAATTAGCACAATAAAAATATTAGTATTTATGTTTTCTAAGTCACCTGTTTATTTTAATAGAACACAACTATAATACTCTTAACCCTAAAGTGACAATATAGTTAATATATATGTATGTGTACATATATACATATAATTATGTAACAACTTTAAAAACATGACACCACCATAAAAACGAAGGGTAATTATATAATAAATTTTTGATATAATGCCTTCAATTTGTCTGCATTGACTTAAAACTTTCTGAAACTAGAGATTCACTGACATTTGCAAACGGATTTGCGGTAAGAGGTACACTTCACATTCTTGGTAATACATACATTTTGTTTTCTGTAGGTCTGCAGTAGTTTGAATCTAATGTTACCCCTCAATACAAGTGAGAAGTGCTGGAAGACACTTACCACTCCTCCTCCTTTTCTATGATCTTGGCAGTTGTGTATGGTGGCTGAGAGAAGAGCTTTACATATGCTTTTACCTATCACTGTCTATTTGAAGGCATGGTAATGCCTTTAGCATTATGGAGAACTTCTTCAAACAGACAAATCAATATATACAATTTAACTGAAGACAAGAGAAACATGTAACATAGGATAAATAGATGACAAATATTTTAAAATATAAATGTCTGTAACTGAAAAGTACATTTCAAGTACTTTTAGAAAATTCAAGTTCATATCTTCCCACGAAAGAGTCAAGACAATAAAAAATAAGACAATAAGAGCCATTATACTACTTAATCCTACACACATACACACAAACACACACAAATAGTTCTTACGAAGAAATAAACTGTGACTATCTTCCTGACAGTTTAAAAAATAAAGTAGAAGTAGAAAAAGCTACTTATTCAGGATTATTTGTCCTTAATGATTACTAAAGATGGCAATTTTAGCTTCCTTTACTTACTTTGAGTGGAAGTATAAAAAGAAAAATCTTACCTGATGAATTTTATGAATTGGGAGCAAAGAGTACCTTTGTGGTTTACAGCAGGAAATATTAGTAACTTACAATCAACATTAATACTATCCTTTATAACATGCAAATGATAATAGCGCTTATGTAAAGAATAAAAATTAATTATGACAGAAAAGTAAATAGCTATCAAGAAGATTAAGACAATACAATCAAATAACTCAAGATGGAGATATAAAACATTAATCTTAATGGAAGAATAACCTTTTAATTCTTTCAAAACTTTTATTCAGTATCACAAAGGAGTTATTTCAGTAACTTTCAGGCTTCTGTTCTTCTAAGGACATGCGCAGCAATAATTTTACCCAACGAACATGCAATACTCATGACTGGTAATATCCCAGACTTCAATTGCTAAGAATTCTAACTAATGTTGAGTTTAACTTCTGTGTCATTTTGAAATCAGGTAATATTTCTCTGTATTGGCTTTCTTAATTTAACTAGTTAAGTTTTATCAGTGAGGGTCATTTTTTTTTTTTTTTTAGAATACTGGTAGAAGTAAAAGAAGTCAACTTTAGCTTTGCATTGCGTATCTTCAGCCCCAAACTGAACACATTTTGCAACTCATTTAAAAGTCTTTGAATGAATATCTCTACTTCAGTATGTGTCTTTTTGATGGAACATCATGTTTTAGAGTATACATCTTCCCTTTTCCACATGACCTACATAATATTAAGTACATATATGGATGGTCAATAGATGCTTCTTGATTGCCTAACTCTGTGGTTCACAATTTCTCATGTTCACTTACAGATATACTTGGCTGGATAGTTCCTGAGTTGCTATATTTGAGAGACAAATGAGTACATTTCCAAAATTTTTAAGAATAGAATTTTTTTTTTTGCAGTATTTGAAACATTATGATCTTTATGGTTTTATAAATACAGATAACCCAAAGTATTTGGCCTTTCATCCATCACGGAATTTTTTTTTTTTTTTAAAGCAAATGTTACCTAAGTGATTGTTCTGCTTAGATTAAGTTCACGTCACAGACATACTGACTTGCTACTAATAAACCAGAATATTTTCCTGCAGATAAACACACAATAATCAAAGGTTAAAATATGTACTAGTTCTTGTGCTCTCTCTGCAATGGATTATTATGTTCCCAGAGCAAGGACTCTGCTCTTTTTCTTTTTTAAAAAATTCCTCACAATAGCCAAACACAGACAACCTGTGCCTTATATTCGATAAAGCAAGTATCAACATTTATTAACAGTAGTTTACCCTTTCTTATTCCTTACATTAACGAGAATACTATTAAGACCTCTAGCATTCTCCAGATCATTTTAACTTCTGTAAAACTTTGAAAGTTTAAACAACATAATTCAAAGGTCAAAAGTTTTATTTCTGAAGATGACCCAACTTTAAAGAAAAAAAATCCAGGAATCAATGTCTCTACATGTATCATCCTCCAAAAGTGAACCCTGTTTCATTTTGAACAGAATTGTCTATTCCACAGGTTTCACACATTTTCTGAATTAACCACATCCTTTCTTCCATTTCATGAAGCACTTTATAAATGGACTCTGCCAGGTCCCTTGATTACAAAGATAACAGATAAAATGCATGACTTTCCCATATTCAGGCCTGGGATCTTTAATATGACATCAAGGATCTGGATAACCCAGTCATTTGGAGGCTGAGATGGGAGGATTGTTTGAACTCAGGAGTCCTAGGCTGCAGTGAGCTATATTAGCACCACTGCACTCCAGCCTGGGCAAGAGAATGAGACTCTGTCTTTAAAAAAATGAAAGGATCCTGATTTGGATAACTCAGTTTAAAAAAAAACGAATAAATAGCAAGTACTTAAAATTATCTGTATGACATACTTGGTTATGTTATTTCCCCTGAATTAGTTAATAATCCATTAAATACAAACATAGAGTCTTGCTATCTCTTAACATATGATGATGTATTTTAGGGATTGATGATTTTAGGGATTATTGTTGCTTGCCAAGTTATTTGTTCCTAAAAACTTCAGACTACTAGTGCTTTATGATTGTCTCTCCCCTAATTTCTTTTGTCCTGCTTTATTCTTTAAATCAGATGTCTGAATTCTCATAAAACTTTATGTTATTGGCTTGATGAATAATGTCATTTAGTCACAATTTTGTGAGATACCAAGTTTTCAGCTTCTGTACATATGTTCCATTAAATACAATGCACTCTATACTCTGGCTCTAATATGGCTAAAGAATACATTTACTCCTAGATAAGCTACATTTAAGTAATCTTTGATTTCTATTATAAATCACACAAATCAGCACTTGCCAGATTATTAAAACCAGAAATCATCAAAAGATTTAAAGTCCCAAACATTGATTTGATAACAAAGTGTTTTGTTTTCTTTTTAAAACAGGAAAACAACTCTGAGATAGAAACAAATCACCTAAACTAATAAAATATTTGGGGCTGAAGCTTTGGTCAATGGAAACAAGTCATGTTCAGAAAAAAAACTAAGAGCCTTACATAAACCTCCAAATATTATAAATCCTAAAAAACAAAAAAAAATCTTGGGCAGGCACAATGTAACAGTTTAGTGACAATTCTTCCATTAATCTACCCATATAACACAGAAGCACCAAATGGATCTTCAACTTCAATTAGAGGTAAGCGGGGGCAAAAAAAAAAAAAAAATTTCAATACTGCATATAAATGACAATTTACTACTCATTATGTAAGTAACAACTTACTACTCATTACTGAAAAGTAGGGGGCAGGGATCAAATGATTCTTTCCTTGATATGTATACACGGTGAGAAAAATAAATTGTGGCAGTAATATCTTTAAATCTACACTGAATATAAAGTGCAGATACATAAAAAGATTTGTTTTTAAAAATTGCTTTCTTCATTTAGATAAATTCAATTCAATTAGAAACTGAATGACTGTACATTCCTTTATATAAAAAAACAGACCGATTAGCTTTTACTATAACAACATTCATTTTGGTTTTTATAACTGTATAAAGCAGGAGGGAAATTGGTTTCTTTATTTTAAAAGTGAATGAATCAAGCTTTGAAAGGTTAAGACTTATTCAAGGTTTTGATATCAGTTCTCTTTGTACTATAATTTATAATAAGTTTAAAAGAGAATTTTTAAAAATTGACACATCAGAAGCCAGAAAATGCTACTATTTTTATAGGCAAGACAGAGAGATCCATATTAAAAAACCCATTTTATTGGTATTATAATACTAGTAGGTATTCATACTCTTTAATTTCGCATCAGGCCCTTGTAAAGAAGGGTTTCATTAACTTTTTTTTAGGATATAAGAGGGAATTCAGTATGTCAAAGATAATTTCTTCATAAACAGACACAGGTTCTTTCAGAATTAGTATTTGCTAGCTCCTTAGCTGTCAATTATACACCTATTTCTACAGATACAAGAACCCTATAGAAACTACATTTTTGGGCTGGCTTAAGAGATGGAATGGAAAGGAGAGAGAACAGCTTCAGCAAACTTTAATTTTTATAAAAAGGTTTCTACGTAATGCATTTCTTTTAAGCAATATTTGTATGAACAATCTATTAAGCATAATTTGGAGCAAAAATTTCTACAAATGGAAATGAGTACAAATTTTCAAAATACTGCTCTAAAGTCACAAGAGCTAGATATGGATTATGCCAACTTCTGTAATAAACTTTCTCTAAACATTTCCTAAAGATATCACTGATATGAATGTCTTTATAAAAACTGAAAATTCGAGTTTTTTAGAAAGGTATTTTATAAAACTGTGCAAATGAAGCAAAATAAATTCCCACTGCAGCATCATTAAATATTATTCAATATTACAATCTACCTTAAAGAAAACACACTAAAAATCCTCAATTTAGGAATTAATAAACTATGCTATAAATTCACTCTCAGAAACAATACTTTAAAACTTGCAGAAGCTGAGGATCCTAAACACAATCTAACTAGACTGGTTCAGTGCTAAGTAAAAGGCAACCAGCTGATGACAGTGATCAGCATTTAGTAGTGTAACTGTAACAGTAGATAACTGAAGTGACATAACTGTCGCTAGTAAGGCCTATAATCATTAGCTCATCAAGTGAGCAATATAGGCTAATCACTATTGACTATTAAAGCCGCCAGATACATTCCCAGTGAAGACTACTTTCAGAAACTGCTTTACTCTTCAGTTTAAAGGATGATGTCAAATAACAAATAATACGGATATTTCTCGAAAGCACTGAGTCCACATAATGGAGAATGATATACTAGTTGGAAAGAAGAAGGGGGAGAGAGAAGGAAAAATGGTTTCCTTAGACATAAAGCTATTTTGAGACACTCTGGAATTTAAAAAAAAAAAAAAAACCCAAAACAAAATCAAATGTTTGTAATTACTGATACTAAGCTGTTAATAACACTGAAGGCACATGTTAGTTGATGATTATGCCAATCTTCTTTTTTTTTTGAGATAAGAGTCTTGCTCTGTCACCCAGGCTGGAGTGCAGTGGCACAATCTCAGCTCACTATAACCTCCTCCTCCTGGTTTGAAGCGATTCTCCTGCTTCAGCCTCCTGAGTAGCTGGAACTACCAAGTGCCTGCCACCGTGCCCAATTAATTTTTGTATTTTTAGTAGAGGTGGGGTTTCACCATGTTGGCCAGGCTGGTCTTAACTCCTGACCTCAAATGATCCACCTACCTTGGCCTCCCAAAATGCTGGGAGATTATGCCAATCTTAAAGGATCTCATAACTTTATTATTTTAATTTAGAGACACTATACATTAGGGTAATATTCTAATAAAATTTTTAACAATAAAATATTTTTTGGCATGTAACATACTGATCGAAGTATATTTTAGTAGAAGATATTTGAAGAACTTAAAAAGAATTCTACAAAGGGTTACGTTGCCTGACTGCCCCCTCCACCCCTCCTACACAAGGAATAAACAAGGTGATGGAAAGATAGGGAAGTTGACAAAGCAGGATAAGAATGGGAATAATATTAATCCCATGTTGTAACTGCTGTAGATCAAAATAAGTGTGACAGAAAAACTAAACACATAATACTATAAGCAGGTTTTCTTTGGATCTTAACAAAAATTCTAGGTAGTTGACAGGGTGAAGAAAGTTACTACAATATTTAGGAAGCAGGATTCGACAAATAAGTAGCTCTTGAGCTAGGGTGTATTGATGGGAACATAAAGGATGACTATCTAATTTTAATCTGTACACAAAAGCTTTTCCTGAAAATGGTGACAACATCGTCTCCATTCAATAGCCATTAAGTATAATTTTATTATGTATGAAGTATTTTGTTAGGTACCAGGGATATAGACATATTGCCACAGAAATCAAATCAAATGTAACAATGCCACTTTACATTTAACATGCTCATACAAAAGACAAAAATAAGTAATCTAAAATAGGAGTAATAAATCTGTACCTCTATCACACACTCAAAATTTATCAGCTTAAAATATATCCTAAAGAATGAATATTTTCTATATGAACAACTGGTAAAATATTCAAAAGATGGAAATTTATGGCTTTTCAATTTTGGCCCTAGGAACCAACTATAAAAGTATCCCAGCAATATTCAGACTAATTCCTTTACTCAGAAAATCATCAACACATCAAAATGTGATTTTCTGTGAATCTCCAAAGAAAATCCCAATATATACTACAAAGGGTAAGTAATCTACAACTGTGCTTCATGTACATGCAATTAAAAAAATCCACAATTAACCAACTCTGCTATTTAAACTGAGTAGCAAAAATCTAAAATAAAACCAAAATTAGAACATTACTAAAAAAAAAAAAAAAGATATGGATCCTAAGACATAAATAAATTAATCCAAAAGATAGCTACACGGCATCCTGAAATGAATTTAAGCACTGACATAGTATTTTTTGATGAAAACGACTGTTATTGTAATTGCAGTTACATTAATATATGTGTATATATACATAAACATGCACATGTACACATACATACACATCACTCAGACACTCAGATAGCTTACTTACATACTAACATGACCATATCAGGTATATACATCTGCATTAAAAGTATACTATCAGAAACGCATTTTGGTGCTAAAAACTTATTCATAGGCCATATTACTGCATGTGAAAAAACCAGGTGAAATAATACAGCAATTACTAACTAAAAGCTATATTCACTTCTGGATGTTATTTAAGGAGTTGTAAAAGACTCTTTGTTAGAACAGAGTTTAGAAAGCAAGGCTAGGGTAAGCTGAGAGGGGAGGGAGAGAAAGATGGTCCAGATCAAAGGAACAAGAGGGTACCACTTTCCATCTTTCACCTGACTCTTCTAAAATTGTATAGCCATACTCTTTAGTTTATAAATATAAGCTACTCCCAAACTTTCGCTAAAAAATTTTAAAGAAAATCTTTACCTAAAAGAAAACAAATCTAGTGTTAACTCCTGCATTCTACAACCTCTTTCATATTAACAAGTAACTCTGAAAAGACACATTCCAGTTAAATAAAAAAGGCTACTTATTGAGGCTGATGTCTTAATTGATTTTTGGTCTAATTGCTATAATCTAAAAATTGAAAGCTTCACTCAAAGAACACAAATATTAGTAACTCAGAAGGCAATATTTTTTCATTTTTGTAAGACAAAATCAAATAAATTAACAGTGAAGAAATGAATGTTGACGAAGACCAAGCAAGAATAACAACAGATTAGCCACAAGTCATTCTTTGAATAAAGAGTTCTTTATAATATGTTTTCAAAGAGTTTTCTTGGTAGACAAGTTACAACAGCATGTTATGAAAACAATAACCACACACTTTTCATATCTCCTAATGCACTGCAGTGCTATGCAATACAACTTTCTGTGATGATGCAAATGTTCTGTTTTGTCCAATACGGTAGCCAATAGCCACGTATGACAACTGATGAAATGAACTTTCAATTTTAGTTAATTTAAATTTAAATAGCCAAAAAAGGTAATGGCTACCATCTTAGCCAATGCAATTCCAGATTTCATATACTTGGTTATATATAAGTTTAAATCTAAATTCTTAATAATTCTCTTTCACAGAAGGAAAACTCAAAATCAAATAAACTCTCAGTTCTATTGCCTTCACTACACCTCAATATATTTAGACTGCATGGACATGGTGGCTCACGCCTGTAATCCCAGCACTTTGGGAGGCTGAGACAAAAGGATCGCTTGAGGCCAGGAGTTCGAAAGCAGCCTGGTCAACAAAGCAAGAAGACCTCATCTCTATTTAAAAATAAAAAAAGTTATTTTAAATACTTGTGTACAAACGGATACAAAAGTATATCTTCTGCACAAATGGTCATTATTTTTTGGCACTTAAGACATTCTTCTCCCTTTGGAAATAATCTTACTCAAGTAACCAGAGAATTTAACTCAGAAACCATGCAAAAATAACACCAGTCCCCCTGCCTCCCACAAACTTACAATTTAACCAAATTTAAAAAGTAAGTACCGTTCCCTATTACCTTTGCATAAATAAGGACAAAAAGATATGTTTTAAAAATATAAAACATATTTAACTAACCATCTCCCCAACAAAATGAAAAATAACCTTTTATATAACTTTCTAAACTATACAAACTATTCATCGATAATTAGCTCAAACACAGGTCTGTAAGAATATAGTATTGTAAGACTATAGAGAGTTTTTAAAGACAGCTATTTTAATACAACATTCACTTGATTAACATAAGAAATAACGAATATAAGAAATAATTAAACAGCCAAATAACTTATCTCTGTGTAACCAAATAGCAGTAAGATTCATAACTACCTTGAGTAGTGGGTGGGAAGAAAAAAACTGTGGGGAAAAAAAAATTCATTGGAAACCTTTATCTATACTTCTGAAAAAAATTTACTGTTGTTTGACATAGATGTTATATTTTCACGTAGTAGCTTTCTAATTTTTGTAAATTTCCTTTTTAATACTTAGTAACCTTAGCACTTAAAATCGATTATATTATAAATGACATCAGTATTCTTACCTTTATTTGACTTTGATGGTTTATTCTTGATAGGTTTAAGGGAACTTCTTGATTTGTCCTCTCTATCTTTAATAAGTTTCTGAACATCATCCAAAGATAGTTTTTGTAGAACAACTACAGGCTTAGCTCCTTTATTTAGATCTTCAACTAATCCTATTTTTTCTACTTTGTCTTTCTGCTCTCCTTTCATTTCCATTTTCTTTGTTTCCTGAGTAACATTGCCATCTTTATCCCTCTTGATTTTCGGAATGACAAAATTTTTCAATGCACCAGACCTGCCCCCCAACAAATAACTTGGAAATTCTGCCTTATTGTCAGGGTGTGCTTTATTAGTGTCTACTTTACTCTTGTTACCCTCTGTCCTTTTGTCATCTTTACTATTTGGTGATTTAAAACCAGGTTTATCAGATCTTGATTTATTAGAATCTCCTTGTTTAACACGAGGACTGTCAGGTCTTGATTTTTGTTCCCCAGAAGATGGTCTTTCCCTTGAGTCCCCTGATTCATGCCTGTGTTTTCGTTCTAGTTTATCAGTTTTTGAACTATCAGATTTAATGCCATGTTCATTTCTACTAGAGGATCTCAATGTTTCCGGTCTTCGAACCCTAGACTGATCTCCTCGATGTCGCTCTGATTCACCCCTGTCATCTGATTTTTGTTTATTATCATGGTCACGTCTTAGTGACTCAGAAATAGATCGCCCATCAGGTCTCTGCTTTAAGGCTTCAGCTCGTTCTGATTTTAACCGAGGTGAGTCAGATTTAGTATCTTGTTTATGTTTAGACACTTCAGGTTTTTTCTCTGTAGACAGCTTTCCAGAATCCCTCCTATTGTCATGCCTGTGTTTTGGTGTTTCAGGTCGCCCTTCATTTTTTTGCTTTGGAGTTTCAGGGCGGCTTTCACCTTTTTGCTTTGGAGTTTCAGGCCTTCCATCACCCTTCTGTTTTGGGGTTTCAGGACGCCCTTCACTCTTTTGTTTTGGAGTCTCAGGCCGGCTTTCACCCTTTTGCTTTGGGGTTTCAGGCCTTGATTTTGTTGTTTCTGATCTGCCATTATTTTGTTTGTTGTCATTTGGTTTTGTGTCAGACAGTCTATTTTCATTTTGTTTAGGCTCAACTATGGTGCTCTCGTTTTGTTTGCATTCAGTTGTTCTGCTCTCATTCTGTTTAAGTTCTTCTGTTTGGGTCTCAACTTTAGTTTCTAACTTATTTTCAGTTGATTTTGTCTCCACCAATCGGTTTTCATTTGGTTTAGATTCTGACAATCTACTTTCACTTTGTTTCATTTCACTCTTTGAAAGCTCAGGATCAGACTTTTTCTTAGGTGTCTCAGGATGGTTTTCTGGTGTAGATTTAAGATTTCCAATAACATCTTCCTGAAGAACAGAAATAGGTGCATCATTACATTGTTTGATTTCTTCAGGCTTTTTTATGGAGTCTGAATCCTGAGTTACAGAAGCCTGAGAGTCCACTCTTCCTGCCTGATGAAGATCAATGCTAACCATTAATGCTGGCCTTGACCCATTTCCCGTAGAACCCGTCTCCTGAGAAGCTGGTCTATTACCTCCTGTAGCACCCCCAGCCTCCTGTGGGTAAGAATCTTGTTTTCTTTTTTTCAAAGGCTTATCTGAAATTTAAAGATAAATATTCGATATCAGTAATAGACATGTATTCTTATCTTATTAAAAACCCTATGGATGTTGTTTATCTTTTTTAAGGTTATGTTTTAAAAATGGAGTAAATGCAAATGCACATATGCATACATAAAATAGTAAGCATGAATGACACAATACTTTGAAAACCAAGGTTTGAAGAAATATGTTTGAGAGATTTCAATAAATACAGTAAAAAGAATTTAACTGCATACTCTTTAAGGATATAAATAAGTGTAAGAATATAAAATGGATAGAACTTATAATGTACCAAATACAAACATATATTTATGTTCATAGATGTTAAAGATAAATCAGATTCTTTCCCTAAGAATAAAACAACCAGTTATAAATCATAGTCTCACTCAGGTTAATTTTTAACTGTTAGCGAAAAACTATAAAGAGCTCCAAATCTGCCAACATACCAAACAGGAAATATAAGCTTTTACTGTATCTAAGATAAGTATGGAAAAAAAGAAATAAAATAGATACCATGCCATTGGAAAAAAATGAGTTTAAAAAATGAATTTAGTAATCTGTCATTTAACTTTAATCAATAATTCAAATTCTTTAAAGTGTTAAAAGAGTGAAAGGAGTTTAAAAGCTAACCACAATGTTAGATAGAAGTAAATTTAAAATAAGGAAGCAATAGATAGCAAAGGAATAGAAAATTTAAAATCAAGAAGCAACAGGTATAAATTAGAATCCTGTCTTAAGCAACTTCCACTGAAGAAAACTGTTCCTACTCTTCAACATAAAGTTATAATGTTCTAGGGATCTATTCTGGTCTCGGAAAGAAATAATTTACAGTATTATTAAATGTAAAGACACACACACAAACACAAATTCACCATTGCAATAAAATGCGAAGGTATTTTTAACATCTATATATTTCTGTGTATGATTCCATTTCTGACTTATGAGGGTGCTAGGTCATTTTCTGTAAATTAAATCTCCAGTTAGGTCTTGGGAATAGTTACATTATAGTACCTTGAGGTTTGGCTTCCTTTTGTTTATTTGCTGAGCTTGAGTATGTTTTAAAAATCACTCTTAGTTATTTTAACAAGACAATCTCTAGATTCTCTTGTAATATTCACTAATGTGAATATAAGGAAGATGGTATCACAAGATTAAAAGTCAAACTGACAACTGAAAAATGGCTCCTTATTGTTAAGAGAACCAAGTTGTGATTTTTTTTTTCCTAATGGTAATGCTTCTTTTATATAGCAAAGTTCCAGTTTTCTTTTTAAAGTGGGAAGTAGCAGTTCTTGCCAGTTTAAAATCTAATCAAATGTAACTGCAATTTAATTAAGATATTTGTTAGTTATATTTTGTAAAACTAAGTCCTTCTGCTCCTTCAGTTATCCAGTCAAATCTAACACCACACATGCTCCATTTGTAAACCACCACCATAACAATTCTAAAGTATATTATCATTAGATTGTTTCCACCAGCTAAAACTAACATGGTAAGAATTTATAGGAAGCTTTCTACGTCAATACCTTAAAAAAGAAATCAGAATACTAAATTTATCGAATCCTCTTTTAGAATCTTCTGCCATTCAAAAATCATCTTTATGTTTTGTCATAGGGCAAACCAATTGCTATCTCATGAATAAGATGCTTTATCAATTTATACTTATCCCTTAAACTTTTATAAGAATCTAGAAATTCAAACAGTATAACCTAAGATTTCTATATTTTTGATGAAATATGCTTTGTAAAAGTAACTAAAATGGTAGCCTAATCATACTTAAGATGTACAACGACATAGGTCTCTGGCATCTGAAGATTTAAGATATCTATGGCTCACTCTTTTATGCAGTGTCTTCAGAAAAACATTAGCATAACTTAGAGGGCTGACTTTTAAAGGATTACAAAATACTCAAGAGTTTATATATTATTAACCTCAATCCAATTTATCTTAAGACATTAAAATGAAAATTTAGCAAATACAATAACAAATATCTTAATTTCAAAGAAATGATATATTTTTATTTAAACTGAATCCTATGATTATTTATAACAAAAAATGTATGAAAGTATTTGCACACAAGTAATTAAGATTGGGAAACATCTTACCATTTTTTTCCACTATATATAAAATGCTGTTAAATACAAAATTTTAATCATTCAACTACTGAAAAGTACTTTACTCCTGTGAAACCTGGAAAATTTTCATTATTGTGGCAAGGATTCTTAGATATGTTAAGAGGATGTATGTTCTGATTCACTTGGTCTGATTCAATTCCACCATGAGCTTACTCCTTATAAAGCGGCTCTGAATCTGTACAGGTCACTTTTGTTCAACCACTTTTGTTATGAGTCTTCATTACATCATAACCACCTAATAATCATGGAAAGCCATCTCTATGAAGAATCATTCTGGTATTTAGGACAGTGATTACCTGTAAGCCCTCTTCAGCACTAGGAACCATAAGATTAGCTATTAGAATACATACATTCCTAAAGAAAATGCATACAAAAGGATTATCGTAATCTCAAAACCAACACTTGTCATCCAGATGCTGATATCCTCAAAATAAGATCCAGCCCTTACAGAAATTCTAAACTCAATTATGCTTACAAGAAAAACAAACTATACCACTTACTTAAATCTACAAGTGATATATGAAAACACTTAAAGCAGAAAGCACAAAAATTGTGTATACATGGTGGCCAATTAAGTACAATGAAAACACACCACCCCTCAACCACAATACAAGCTGAGTGGCTAATTGTCCTATTCCTTGTACCAAATCCCAGTCTCTTATTCCAAATGACAGTAGGTAATAACTGACTTTTAACAAGGGCTATAGTGCAAGAATATTGTAACATTATATAAACATTAGTGAAGCTGAGCCATTCCTTATACTTGCTAACATGGAAAGTGGACCTTAGGAAAAGATGAAATAGGCAAAGATGAACAAAGGAACCCCCTCTTTGACAAAGGAAAGCAGAAATTTTCAGCACATGAAAAAGGTATTAATATCTAATGATAGGTCATCCCAGAAGCAAAGAAAGATGAATAGCCTTTTAAAATTAATTTATGTAATTAGAGACACTAAAAGTATGAGCAAAAAGATTGAGAAAACGGTCCTTTTGGAATATTATAAAATATTAGGCTACAAAGTTGCCTTATCAGTGTATATATAGAATTGCTCAAAGAAGAGAGAACAGGACAAAGGGACATAAATACCTAACAGCTAGAAAAACGTCCTTCTTATGCAGAACAAGGGTACAATAGGGTCTGCCACAGCCTAGGTAAAACATTTCTTAAGACTATTCTATCCCTTTACTTGAATTCCACAAATATTCTACATTTGTTGAATTTTCTAATCTTATTTATAAGGTATAGTGTTTTTGATTCCTGGTTATTGAGTGGAATATTTCTCTCACAGTAAATGAATATATTGGCAAACAAACTTATACCCTAAAGTAAAACTAGTAGGCCAAATAGTCCTGCCTGTTCCGTATCACCAGTAATACAACAGTTGTAAAAAAGTCCTCAGTGCCAAATGTTTGAATACATTAAATGTTGATTTTAACATTTAGTCTTTAATAAGTAAAAATAATGGTAACTAGGGACAAATTAATTTCAAGGAAGTATTTCATCTCTTAAGGACTCTAAAACCACCACTTCAGAAGAATTTTGCTTTTATTTATGACCTCACCTATACCCTTGGATCAATATATACACCTTTAATCATCGCAAAATCTCAGGGTAACTTCTTATATCACAAATACTATCCCATCACGCAATGCAGAAACTGAATGCAATATGCCAAGTTCAAATCAAAAGGGTTAGGTGGCATCTAAGTTCCAAAAGTTTTCAAATACAGTCATGTATTGCTTAACAACAGGATACATTCTGCGAAATGCATTGTTAGGCGATTTCTCTGTTATGTGAGTATCATATAGTATATTCACATAAACCTAGATGATATAGCCTACTATGGACCTAGGCTATGTGGTATAGTTTATTGCTACCAGGCTATAAACCTGTACAGCATGTTACTATATTGAATACTGTAGGCAACTGTAACACAATGGTAAGTATTTGTGTATCTAAAACATATCTAAATGTAGAAAAGGTAAATATACAATATTATATTCTTATGGGACCACCACTGTATTTAAAGTCTAGTGTGAAATGAAACATCATTATGTGATACATGACTATAAATCCACGAAATAAGAGGAAAGTGGCTTTCAGAAAACAAGTTAGAAATGACAACAATAATATGAAATCAGCAAAACCTACTTTAATCCTCAGGATATCACCACATACCTGTATTTTCACCAAAATTGAATGTCAACTCTGCTCATTCAACTTTTCAGTTATCTGTAACTATGTCATCATAGATTACAGAAAAAACTATTTAAATAATTGAAAATAAAATATACAAGTTTCTACAAGAACAGTATGTTGTATCTGTTGACTTTGTTCTTTTTTTCCAAAGGAAAGTTAGTAGTATAAAAGAAGTTTGCTAATATACAATTAGAACTATACATGACCCTTATTTTAATTCCATTTTTATAAGTAGAAACTTTGGATTCAACAAATATGATACATAAAAAAAGGTCACCATTCCTCCTCTGTTTTTGTTACTATCAACAACTATTAAAATTCACTTAAAAAGTACATTCTTTTTCAAGAACACATTTTTCCATAATAAAGATTTAAGGTCATGCAAAAATTCAGTTATCAGGGCAACTAACATTTCTTGGTCAGGGAACTGTAATATTGTATGTTTCTTGCAAAACTGACTATCCTAAGATTCAGGAATTTTGAACAGGTTAATAAGAAAAGCTGAGTAATATTACTTTTTTCATTTGACATGCATACACTTTTATAAAAGGTTAGAGGAAGAGATGTAATTTGGAACCTATGTATTTATTTCCTGAACCTCACACGGCAAACTAAAGAGAAAAGGTACAAGCAACATTTCATCCTTAGTATCAAAACTTTACTAGTTTAAAAAAAAATTCCAGAAGTCCTACCCAGAGCAATCAGGCAAGATAAAGGAATATTAGGCATCCAAATAGGAAAAGAGGAAGTCAAATGATCTCTGTTCACTGATGAAATGATCTCATACTTAGAAAACCCAAAAAATTCCTCCAAAAGACTCACAGACCTGATAACTTCAGGGAAGTTTTAGGATACAAAATAAATGTACCAAAATCAGTAGCATGTCTATACACCAATAACATTCAAGCTGAGAACCAAATCAAAAACTCAATCTCATTTACAATAGCCATACACACAAAATAAAATACCTAGGAATACATTTAAACAAGGAGGTGCAAGAGCTTTACAAGGACAACTACAAAACACTGATAAAAGAAATCATAGACAACACAAACAAATCAAAAAACATTCTATGTTCATGGATAGGAAGAATCAATATTATTAAAAATGACTATACTGCCCAAAGTAATCTACAGATTCAACACTATTCCTATCAAACTACCAAAGTAACTTTTCAAAGAATTAGAAAAACTATCCTAACATTTATATAAAACCAAAAAAGAACCTGAATAGCCAAAGCAATCCTAAGCAAAAAGAACAAAGCTGGTGGCATCATATTAGGAAACTTCAAACTACACTACAAGACTACAGTAAGCAAAACAGCATGGTACTGGTATAAAAACAGGCATACAGATCAATGGAACAGAATACAGAACCCAGAAATAAAGTCACATACCTAAAAACAACTGATCTCCAAGAAAGTTGACAAAAATAAACAACAGAAAAAGAACACTCTATTTAATAAATGGTGCTGGGAAAACTGGCTAGCCATATGCAGAAGAATGAAATGGGACTCCTGCCTCTCACCTATACAAAAATTAACTCAAGATGAATTAAACACGTAACTCTAAGACCTTAAGTGATAAAAATCCTAGAAGAAAACCTGCAAAAAACTCTTTTGGGACATTGTCCTAATTAAAGAATTTATGACTAAGACCTAAAAAGCAAATACGACACAAAGAAAAATTGACAAATGGGGCTTAATTAAACTAAAGAGCTTCTGTACAGCAAAAGAAACCATAACAGAGTAAACAGGCAACCTAGAGAATGAGAGAAAATATTTACAAACTATGCACTCAACAACAGTCTAATACCGAGAATCTATAAGGAACTCAAACAAATCTACAAGAAAAAAACCACCCACTAAAAAGTGGGCAAAAGACATGAACAGACACTTCTCAAAAGAAGACGTACACACAGCCACCAAATATTTAAAAAAAATGCTCAACATCATTAATCATCAGAGAAATGCAAATTAAACTACAATGAGATGCAATCTTAGACTAGTCAGAATGGCTATTATTAAAAAGTCAAAAAATAACAGAGGTTGCAGAGAAAAGGGAATACTTACACACTGTTGGTGGGAATGTAAATTAGTTTAACCCTTATGAAAAACAGTATGGAGATTTCTCAAAGAACTAAAAATAGAACTACCATCTGACCTAGTAATCCCACTACTGGGTTTCTATCCATAATAGTTTCTATCCAACTATTTTATAAAAAAGACACCTGAACTCATATGTTTATCACAGCACTATTCACAATAGCAAAGTTACAGAATCAACCTAAGCGTCCATCAGGAGTGGACTGGATAAAATGTGGTATATATATACCACGGTACACAATCATAAACAAGAGTGAAATCATGTCCTCTGCAGCAACACGGATGCAGTTTGAGGCCATTAGCTACCCTAAGTGAAATAATGCAGACAGAAAATGAAACACTACAGGTTCTCACTAATAAGTGGGAATTCAACAATGGGTACACACGGACATAAAGTTGGAAACAACAGATACAGGGGACTCAAAAATGGAGGAAAGAGGGAGGGAGCCAAGGTTGAAAAACTATCTAATGGGTACTATGATCACTATTTGGGTGATGGGTTCATTAGAAGCCCAAACCCCACCATCACACAATATACCCATGTAACAAACCTGTACATGTATCCCCTGAATCTATATTTTTTTTTAAAAAAAAAGACGAAGAAAAAAATCCCAGCTCCCTAGCCAGTAAAATGAAGACTTCTAGCAATCTCTTTATTTGCATCTATTTCTGATTTACATAGGTTGCAAACATTGTAGTATAACAATTACTAAATACAGTCCATTTTTTTCAATAACATTAAAATGAGCCATCATGACAGGCAGGAGATATAATATTAATCTTCAGCGTGTTTCTTAGCATAGAAACACAATTATCTAGTCATGATCCTGTCAAACACTGAACACATCATATATAAAAATCAGCTCTACCCAATATCAAGAAGTTTTATCATTACCAAGAAATAAAATATAAGAACTGAAAATCAACCTAGAATATTTTAATCATAAAATTAAATCATAAAGCATGCTTTTGGTCTGATCAAATGTGTATATGCATTTATATAGCAATCAAATTCATCAATTATATTGCTAATTTCAACCACTGATTCATCAGTCTCTTAAAACATGAAAGAAATTTTGTACACAGTGTATACCAAATTACTAAGAACTTACTAGGGATTTATTTTTATTTGATTATGAAGCACAAGGAAAGCTCATAAATTCATAGACCAGGTATATCTTGAAACTCCATCCTAACATACTAGTCAGATAAAAGGGAACACTTCACTGTAATTACCACCAAAAGACCCTTAATTTCTAAGGTTTGCTATTTAATATTAACTTTCCATGATTTGTTTACTAAAAAAATTGACATTATTAAGCCAGTAGGATCATAAACCAAGTGAAGTATCTAACTGCCTAATAAGCATACACATAAGCTTTTCTTAAATATACCTGTTCAAAATAATTCTATAGTACTTAACCTTGTTTCAGCAGAAAAAAATTTGAAGGTGCACAACAATATTAACATAACTTGTGAAGTATACATGTCATATAGAAATGCTAATGTTCATTTTAGCAGAAAAGCACAAATAAGTAAAATCATATAGTATACAATGAGCAACAGACCTGCCGTTAGAGAATTACCAAATCTCATATAGTTGTTTCAGACAATAAATGAAATTGTTACAAATTTAACTTCTGTGTTATGAGTATTAGGAATAAAAATATATACTTGAGTAGACATAAATTATACAAAATATGAGAAAAAAAGTAATATGAAAAGAATTTTTGACACTATAATTACATATTTGCCCAGATGATGAAGTGGCAATAATGAATTATTTTACCTTTATCTTGAACTTCTTTTGAGAAGCGCTCCCTTTCAATAGCTGATTCTCTCTCTATTCGCTCAATTTCAGCCAATGCATCCAATTCCACTTCATCATATATAGGTCCCTGTTGTGATACCTGTTGCTGATTCTGTACCACAGAAGTCTGGGGTTGTTTTGTAGCAACTGAAGTGTTCTGTTGTAAAACAGGCACTTGATTTGCTGGAAGGAATGCTGTTTGTTCTTGCTGCGACAAACATTGAGCAGCATTTAGTGGGCGGTTTACATCCTGTGGAGTAATGGGTGTTTTTGAAGTCTGTCCCGGGTACTGCACATTAAAAGGAATATCATTTTCTGAAACATTGCTATTTTCCACACCAGAAATCATATCCTCTTGCTGGTCCATGTCTGAAGACCTTACACGAGAAAGTCTTAATGTAAGTTTAGTAGAGTCCTTGGATGGAGAACTAATTATATCATACATTGCCGCTTTCTCACTCTGCTCTTTTTCATCCTTGCCTAACTTCATTTTCTTTTGCTTCTTTTGTTTTCTTTCTGGAGAATCTAGCAAGATATCTGGTGGAACATCTCGAGGTGATGAACAAGGTAGAGACTGAGATTGTAGGATTAAAGGCGGTCTTGAGCCTAGAAAAATAATTCGATAGAAATAATAGTTGTGCGGGTTTCACATTTTCTTACAATGTGATAGAAATATTAAGTGACAACATGGTAATGCTAGAAAAAATAAGAAATTATATGATTCAAGCTACTTATTCACAAAAGATGAAAAGAAAGCTTAAAGACTTGTCCCACACAGTTGTTTAGCTTGCTAGTAGATAATCTAAAACCTAGGTTTGAATCTAAGTATGAGTATTCAATTTTTCAGACCAGTATTATTTCTGATTTTTGTGCCTATAATGTATAAATATTTAGCTTTATAAGGGTAAAAAGTTCATTGCTTCTAAAGATGATACAACACAAATATTTTGGGCATGACCATCTCTGTTCTTTCATGGACTATCTAGGAAAACGGATATATCCTGATTAAAGAAAGAATAAGTATGCTTTTGTTAAATTACACAAAAATAACAATTTAATCCTAGAAATCATCTCACATGAATACTACTGGGATGATAACAAAAAGCAAGTGGTCAATTTACAATTACTAAAGCCTTTACTTACTTCAAAAACTGGTGGTAAAGTATTGATTTACACTTTTATGCGGTCTTCTCTTTCTCCCTTAACATCATTCACATACTTGCTTCAGCTTGCTAATCCTCTTTTTATTAGAAAAATAAATAAGTTCAGTAAATTTCAAGGCCCAATAAAATATACTGAGCCCAGAGTCCATTAAATCAACCAATGTTATATGAAACAGGAAAGTGTTAAAAATAATCAGATGGAAAAATTATCCTAGTTAATAAGCCTTCAGACAAAAATTCTCCTTCAGACATGAAGGAAAAAGTGCACTGATATGCTTCAGAGATAATAGTATAACTGCATCTTAATAATGTATACATTTCTTATCATTAAACTATAAAATATTTAAAAACTTGTAGGAAATTGTAAAAATTGGTCAAGATAAAAGTTTTTTTTTTTACAGACAGAACTTAAAGCAAGAATTGCCTTAAATTAAGCTTTCACCGCTTTTATACTTTTTCCATGATACATAAATCTGGACTTTCAATTAGCAAGGTTAATGTATTTTAAATGTTATATATAAACATACAACTTTATTGAATCAAGTGTGATAAAGATGATATGGGAGCAATTAACTATAAATGTTAGTCTAAAGTCGTATCAATCATTCGTTTTTCCCTTTAGACTCAGCTTATATTAGACATTAAAAAGAAATGAACCTAACATTTTGTGTTGTAAAAGGTGCTTTACATATCAGTTCATTTGATTTTTACAACATTCTTGAGTATTATCATTAAAATTTTTCAGAAATGGAACATGAAGCCTACAGAGGTTAACAAATTTGCCCAAGGTTATGTTGTTAACAAACTTGAAGATTTAAAACAAGATTTGTCTTAAGTCTGAATTGTAATATGCCATTATGTCTTTGTATTTAAATTCTATGTGGCAAATTAAATACATTTTAGAACAAACTTCAAATTCTAACAATTAATCTAAAAATCAAGATAGACTGACTTACCCTTCAAAACTAGTTGGAAAACAACTTCATGACAGAAGTTCAAGCTTTTGATGAATAATATATTAGTGAGGTTATTTGCTTTAAAGTTTTCCATTTCTATCTAAAGTTTATCTACTATTTATCTATCTAATCTCAAGAGTCAGAAGAAAAAAAGCTAGTTATCTAGATCAATCACCTATCTCCCTGTTCTCTTTCCTTGGCAATCTAAATAACTTCTCACCTTGACAACATTTGTGGGATATGTATCTAACCTACAAATAGTTACTCTGGAAGTTTTTCTCCCTTTCAGAAGCTGGGTTTTTATCCCCGAAAATTCATACAATTTACAGAATTTAAATGGCTCATAACAGCTCAACTTTTACCCTATGAAAAATGTCCTTGACAGAAAACCAAACACCACATGTTCTCACTCATAAGTGGGAGTTGAACAATGAAAACACATGGACCCAGGGAGGGGAACATCACACACCAGGGCCTGTTGGGGGGAAGGGGGAAAGAAGAGGGAGAGCATTAGGACAAATACCTAACGCAGGTGAGGCTTAAAACCTAGATGACAAGCCTGGTGTGGTGGCTCACGCCTGTAATCCCAGCACTTTGGGAGGCCAAGGCAGGTGCATCACGAGGTCAGGAGTTCAAGACCAGCCTGACCAACATGGTGAAACCCCATCTCTACTAAAAATACAAAAAAAATTACCCGGGCATGTTGGCATGCGCCTGTAATCCCAGCTACTCAGGAGGCTGAGGCAGGAGAATCGCTTGAACCCAGGAGGCGGAGGTTGCAGTGAGCTGAGATCATGCCACTGCACCCCAGCCTGGGTGACAGAGCGAGACTCTGTCTCAAGAGAAAGAAAGAAAAAAAACCTAGATGACGGGTTGACAGGTGCAGCAAATCACCACGGCACATGTATACCTATGCAGCAAACCTGCACGTTCTGCACATATATCCCAGAACTTAAAGTAAAATAAAATTTAAAAAAATTTTTGAAAAAAAAAAAAAAAGAAAGAAAAATGTCCTTAATAAACAGTAGGAATGCAATCAGTGAAAAAAAGATCTTTACCACATCAGGCAGATACGAGGTAAAATATCTTTATGCTTTAGATGGCTATAATTAGAAATTCCCATGACTTGAGAGAATATATTACCAGCTATGTTAAAATTAATTATAAGCTAATTTTAAAAAGTAGAATACAGTATTCTCTTCCAACAAACTGATAATTAAAACTATTTGACTACAATTTTAAGTATTTTAAAAACTGGCTCAAACCTGGACTTAAATTCACAATTTTGTGAATCTGTTACAGATAGAAGACCATGCAAAGTTCTTTGAGAATTCAAAGATAAACTAAAATTCAGGTACATAAAGTAGTATAAGTTCTTAGAAAAAATATAAACTAATAGCTTGAGGAGATTAGGGGAGGGCCCATGGAAGATCACCCATTTAACTTAGACCTGGAATAACAGAATTTTAAAAGGCAGAGATAAAAGTAGACGTGAGAGATTTAAGAATGTAACATAGAACAGGTTAGATTTGATAAATGACTAAATAGTTGAGAAGAGACGTTGTGATAAAACTTAAAATTTTTAAGGTACAATGATTCAGGATTGGAACAGCATTAAGAGAGATGGGATGACAGAAAGAACAGTGAAAAGCATTTCAAACATGAATTTGAAATATCCGCTAGGTATGAAGGAAGTTTTGTCTGGCAATGAAGAATTACAACTTGGGAGACAAGACTGGAGCCAAAGATTGATTTAGGAGTTTTATGCATAAAAGTAATCAATGATGTTAATGAAACTTAATAAAATGGCTGGGGAAAAAAGTATAATGGGTGATAGAAGGTCTAATAATAGAAATCTCGAGAATAAGGAGAAGAGCTAATGAAGAAAAAAAGTATCAATGAAAGAAGTAGGAGAAAAACAGATGGGCTCATATGAAGTAAGTCCTTTTGGAGGAAAGAGGAGGGCTGATCAAAAATTTCAAATGTTAAAGAGAAGAAGGTTGTGGTTTGAAAAGACCACTGGATTTATCAGAGAGAATGGATACTGGATATATCTGAGAATACTATCAATAGATTACTGGGTAAGTGGAAGATGAATGAATCAATGAATAGGGACAGATTTAAATCCCATGATCTAGACCTGCTTGTACAGGTTTATTTTTTTCCTACAATGAAAAAAAAATACAGAGTAACTTTTTAATATCTGCTTTAGGAAGTTTGAGTTCTTTATTCAACTTGAAATATAAAATATACAGAAGGAAATTTTAGTTACAGTAGTACCTTTAGGAGTTCCTTCACTTCCAGCAGGGGAGCATACTGGCTGTGGAGATCTCAAGGGAAAAGATGCAGCATTCCTCATTGTTGAAGAATCTCCATCCTAAAAATAGAGTACACAATTTATCTTTTGAATGACAGGAGAGGCTTTATAGAAATCTTAAAGAGAACCAATAAGAGACATAAATTACTGACAGGTAAAGTGTTGGAATTCAAAAGCATAATTCTTCTGCACTTTCCTGTTTTCTTCTTGGTATATCTTAGAAGAATTGAAACTGTATCCAAAAGAATCAACAGCCTAAGCATGGCAATGAATAAGAAAATTTGTATTACTAGTATGCTCCATTTTTGTTTGCTTTTTTCTACCAAAGGAGCTATGAGTACTCTACCAGCTGGTAAATGTCTTGAGGGCAGAGTTTATTGTCATCTGTATTATCCTTAGACACATGCAGCTTACATAAAATACAACAAATCAATAACAAGGCAAATTTCCAGAATATGGAATATTTTAATAACATCAAGACAACATTAAATTTCAGACACAAAACTCTGTACAAGTATTAGAGGGAAAAGGAGACAAGTACTAATAAATAAAGGCTCATTATCTTAAAAAAAAATTTAGTGTGAGCAGTATTAACCTAAAACTGAAGTATTTCATTAAGAACCTAAACCTCGAGGCCAGGGGTCAGCCAACTTTTTTTTTTTTTTTTCCCAGGGAGTCTCTGTCGCCCAGGCTGGAGTGCAGTGGCCTGATCTCCACTCACTAAAAGCTCCGCCTCCCGGGTTCACGCCATTTTCCTGCCTCAGCCTCCCGAGTAGCTGGGACTACAGGTGCCTGCCCCACGCGCAGCTAATTTTTTTCTGTTTTTAGTAGAGACGGAGCTTCACTGTGTTAGCCAGAATGGTCTCCATCTCCTGACCTTGTGATCCACCTGCCTCGGCCTCCCAAAGTGCTGGGATTACAGGCGTGAGCCACTGTGCCCAGCCAGCCAACTTTTTTACATAAAGGAACAGAATAAATATTTCAGACTCTGTGGGCCACACACAGTCTCTGTCACATACTGCTTTTTGTTTTTGTTTTTGTTTTTTTAAATAACTCTTTATAAACGTAAAAACCATTCTCACTTTGTGGTTCAGGCTACTGGTCACACTTGACCAATCCTACTCTAGACTAAGCTCTGTATGTGCAGGAGCCATGTTGTACTCAGTAGGCTAGTATAATGATATACGGTAGGTATCATTCAAATTTTGAAATGGAAATAATAGGTTATATGACAAATATTAGAACTATTTTATCACCTTAATGATAATATATTACATACGTCACTACTTAGCCTGTGCACCATGTGTAGGTAGTCCTCACTTGAACCATGTCTAGGATTATCAGCATGATGATTAGCTGAATTGCCAGACAACGGACCAGAAACTTTATTATCATGTATGTTTCTCAAACCACCTGCAACAATGGGACTTGATACCGACGCTGAAATTAATAAGAATAAAAAAAAGGTTTATTAAAAAATTCTTAACATTCTTGGAGAATAGTAATTATTCACAAATATTTTAAGCATATAGAAATTACAGAGAATAATATAACAGATACTCATGTACTGACTACTTAGTTTGATCAAATCTTAACACTCTGCCAGATTCCGATCTGTTTTTGAAAAGAACTAAAACATTACAAATATAGTTGAAGATCTCCATTTATCTGTTATTTCTCTCCTCTGTTTCTTTCCTTTTACTCCTTAGAGGTAACCACTATTTTGACTTGGGTTTATTCTGCCTATGTGTTATCTTTATGCCTTTGCTATGCATGAATATATTCCTAAGTAATTCATTGTGTTTTTACATTATAATTTTATATAGGTGATATATGTATCTATCCTTATATAACTTGTTTTTCCATTTAATATTATGTTGAGATTATATATTATATATATTTTTTATATATACAGTTTTAAATTCTTTTATTTATTTTAGACACCTCTGTTGCCCAGGCTGGAGTTCACTGGCATGATCATAGCTCACTGTAAGCTCAAACTCCTGGGTTCCAGTGATCCTCTTGCCTTAGCCTTCTGAGTAGCTAGGACTACAGAAATCTGCCACCACACCTGGCTTTTTCTTTTTTTTGGTAGAGATAGGGTCTTGCCATGTTGCCCAGGCTGGTCTTAAACTCCTGGCTTCAAATGATCCTTCTGCCTTATCCTCCCAAAGCACTGGGATTACACGCAGATGTGAGCCACTGTGCCTGGCCTAAATTCATTTCTTTTGTACAGTACTCATTTCATACAGCACTCTGCTGTACGATGTACACTATTTATTTGTTCTTTCTTACGTGGATGTTCAAATTGCTTAAAATGCTTGCTGCCATAAACAATGCTGCAATGTATGTTCTTGTACATGAGGACTCTTTTTATAAATGTGTAAGAGCTCTGGGTGCTAATACCTAGGAGTGAAATTGCTGGGTATGCATATTTTTAAACCTTACCAAATAACAGATTACTTATGACCATTTGTATTCATTGGTAGCATATGAGAGTTCCCATTGTTGTATATCCTTGCCAATAATTTTCATCATTCTAAGGGTAGGAAACATTTCTAATAGTCACTTGTATCTTCTAAAAGCCTTACAGTTTTGGTTTTTCAGTTAGGTATTTAACCCATGTAAAACTCATTTTTAAGTGTGAGACAGGGATCCAACGTTACTTGTTTCCACATGAATAACTAGCTGTCTCTGCACCATTAATTAAAGAAATCATTCTTTCCCCTATTAAGATACGATGTGATAGGGACCAAGTTTCCATTTGTCCATGGGTATGTTCCTAAGCTCTTCATCATGTTCCACTTCACTATGTGTTATTTTTCCATGCCTGCACAAATCTTGACTGCTGTTAGACTGAGCTGCTACACTTCATTCCTTATTATTTTGTCTATTCTTGAACTTCTACTATATGAATTTTTAGAAGCAGGTTGAATTTCACAAAAACCTTTCTTGAGATTTTTTATCAGTGTTATACTGAATTTACAGATATGGGTATAATAATCTTTACCCTACTGAGTCTTCCTATCCATGAAGATGGCACAACTCTTCATTTTCTTAAGTTTTCTTCTATCTCTTTCAAGTTTTGTAATTTGCTCCACAAAAGTCTTTTAAATCTTTCATTAAATTTATCCTAGGTATCTTGTGGTGTTCCTTTAAATTGTTAATGATATCAAAAAAGATTATAATTATACCTGCTTATTTCTGGTACACAAAAATGCAATTAATTTCATTATAATGATGTTGTATCCAGTAACTAAGTGGAATGCTTTTATTAATTCTAGTATCTTGTCTGCAGCTTATCTCAGATTTTCTATGAAGACAATTATATCACCTGAAAATGACACCTTTTTCTTCCTTACTAATAATTATACATAGTTTTAACGCTTCTTTTCTTCCTGTATTGGCTGGGACACCCACTAAATAAATGTGATTATAGGTATTCATGTCCTGTTCCTGAATTGAAACAAAATGTTTCTAATTTTTTTCTACCACTAGGTAAGATTAAATCAATCTCTTCTCTTTTTTTTCCCCCCCCATACAGATGGGGTCTTGCTGTATAGCACAGGTTAGACTCAAACTCCCGGGCTTAAGTGATCCCCCTGCCTCGGCCACTTGAGTAGCTGGGACTACAGGTGTATACCGTCACACTCAGCTTAATGTATTTTTTTTTTTTTTTTCGAGACGGAGTCTCGCTCGGTTGCCCAGGCTGGAGTGCAGTGGGCGATCTCAGCTCACTGCAAGCTCCGCCTCCCAGGTTCACGCCATTCTCCTGCCTCAGCCTCCCAAGTAGCTGGGACTACAGGCGCCCGCCACTATGCCTGGCTAATTTTTTTTGTATTTTTAGTAGACACAGGGTTTCACCATGTTAGCCAGGTCTCGATCTGCTGAAATCGTGATCCACCAGTCTCGGCCTCCCAAAGTGCTTAATGTATTCTTATTCAGTGAAAAGTTTTAAATGACATGTATGGAAATTGAATCTTTCTGAATGCTCTTTTGAGACCTATTAAAAGGCCCACACGACCCCAGCCCGATAATCTGAATTATACTGTCTTCTACTAACCAATTCATATATATATCCAATTTTGTCACATTGGTTGATAACACTGCTTATTTTATTTTATTTTATTTTATTTTTTGAGACAGTGTCTCACTCTGTTGCTCAGGCTAGAGCGCAGTGGCGTGATCTCAGCTCGCTGCAACCTCTGCCTCCCAGGCTCAAGCCATCCTCCCACCTCAGCCTCCAAGTAGCCGGGACTACAGGCACACACCACCATGCCTGGCTAATTTTCTGTAGAGAGAGATGGGAGTTTCACCATGTTGCTCAGGCTGGTCCTCAGCTGCAAGCAACCTGCCCGTTCTGGCCTCCGAAAGTGCTAGGATTACAGGAGTAAGCAACCATGCCTGGCCTGGTTTCTTAATATTTGTTTAAAAATGTTGTTTCACCTTAAGGCTTAAGGATCACTTAAGCCCAGGAGTTTGAGTCTAGCCTGTGCAATACAGCAAGACCCCATCTGTATGGAAAAAAAAAAAGAGATTGATTTAATCTTACCTAGTGGTAGAAAAAATTAGAAACATTTTATTTCAATTCAGGAACAGGACATGAATGTTCACGTATGATGACTGATTTATAATTTTGCTTTCTCATACTCCCCTCACTTCACCTGGTTTTGGTATCCAGATTGTAATTTAACTTTATAAAAAGAGTTGAGAAAGTGTTGCTGTTTTTCTTTTTTCTGGAATGGATTAAGATTAGAATATCTCGTCATTCGATGTTTGATAGAACTTGTTAAAACAGTCTGAGTATGTTTTTATCTCTTTCCCTTTCTTTTTTTTTTTTTTTTTTTGAGATGGAGTCTTGCTCTGTGCCCCAGGCTGGAGTGCAGTGGCGCGATCTCAGCTCACTGCAAGCTCCGCCCTGCCCCAGGTTCACGCCATTCTCCTGCCTCAGCCTCCCGAGTAGCTGGGACTACAGGCGCCCACCACCTCGCCCGGCTAATTTTCTTGTATTTTTAGTAGAGACGGGGTTTCACCCTGTTAGCCAGGATTGTCTCGATCTCCTGACCTCGTGATCCGCCCGTCTCGGCCTCCCAAAGTGCTGGGATTACAGGCTTGAGCCACCGCGCCGGGCCTCTTTCCCTTTCTTTTAAGGGAGGTAGATTTTGGACTACGGAGTGAGGTATATGAATTTTAAATTATATGATAGATATTGTCAAACAAATGGTTCTCTAAAAAAGTTGCACCAATTTATATCACTACGAAGACTGAAATGTTTATCAATTTGATATTAAATTTTATTTCATCTTAATTTTGAATGCATCCCTTTATGAGCTAAGGTGATCACAATTTCATATATTTATTAAATCTTTCTGTATCGACTTGGCTATTCATTTCCAGTAAATTGCCTGTTTACTTCTTTCGTTTCTGTCTTCTTACAGATCTGTATGAGATTTCAGTATATAAAAAAAATCAATACTTTGTGTTTACAATAAATGCATATTTCCCCATATTTGTTTTATATTTATGTAATTTATATATTTATGTTCTCTTATACACAAATTTATAATTAATCTTTTTTTTTTTTTTCATTTCTAGAATCCAGGTTTTCGGTCTGCTTAGAAATAACGCCTTCTCAACTCTTAGAATACCAAAACTTTGCCCAAATGTTTTTCTTATAATTTTATGACTTAAAAAATATAAACAGCTTATTAATCTAGAACACTTTTGCTTTCGGTGATCCAGGAATCCAGCTGAAATTGCAAAATACCTGGACAATCACCAACATCATTTATTAAACAATCCATTCTTATATGCTGATTTTAAAATGTAATCTTTAGAATGATGTAATTTTTAAACATCATTTTTCCAATGACTGTGTAAAAACCGATAAAATGAGATTCACTGAATGTTACACCCTTTAAGTAAAAGATTAATGGGAAATTGCATATTTACCGGATATAAAAGTATCATCCCACAGATTATTTATGAATTGCAAAGGGAAAAATATGTACTTTTACAATAAAGAGAGGTTCACCACCTAAACACCACTGATATACTGAGACCATTTTATGATAATGATAAGATACAATGTAAAGTGCACAACATTGCTTATCAAGTACTCTTGCCAAAAATGTGTAACTGGAAACTAGTAAAACCTTAAAGCTAACTTCTACTTGATAGGAAATACAGAAAACAAATTAAACAACACCAGCAGAAAAGAGTGGAGTTTAGAATATGAAATATTCTACAACGAAAGTGGCCAAACTCTTCAAAAACCAAAAATTAGTGGCATGGGGGGAAAAAGGTATCAGACTGCTTTAGATTAAAAGAGCCTCCATAAGAGATGCAAAAATCAAATGCAATGTGTGAAAAGCTAGATTTGAACATGCTTTGAAAAGATATTAAAGTCATATTTAGGACAAGTGGATTGGTAAAAGTCAAATATATTCTGGATATTAGATGATACCACAGAACTGACCTTAAGTTTTTTACAATTATTACCTTTGGTTTTTATATAGGAGCATATCCTTCTTAGCAGATATACTTAAGGACAAAGTGGCAGGATACCTGTTGGTGAAGGGGTTCATTGTGCTAATCTTAGAACTTTCTGCAGTTAAATTTTTGTAATATAAAGTTGAAAAAAAAATGCAACCTTTCTCAATAGTCTAAATTGTCCTATTTCTGCATTCTCTCTGTCCTACTGACCTATCCACTTGTTCCCTGCCAGACTAATTTTTTTCCTTTTCAAAGAAAATTATGTTTTATTATTGACAGATAATAGAGGCATAGATTTCTGGGATACACGTGGTAATTAAATACATTGATATAATTTGTAAAGACTGCATCAGTGTAATTGAGATACCCACCACCTTAAATATTTGTCTTTTCTGTATGGGAAAAACATTCAAATTATCTTCTTCCAGCTATTTTGAAATATAGATTGCTGTCAACTAGTCACCCTACTGAGCCATCCAACACTAAATGTTATTTCTCCTATCAAACAGTATATTTGTCTCCATTAATCAAGCTCTCTTCATCGCCTCCCTCCTCTACCCTTCCCAGCCTCTGGTAACTTCCAATCTATTCTCTATCTTCTTAAGATCCACTTTAATTGTCACATATGAGTGAGAACATATAATATTTGTCTGTGCTTTGCTTATTTCACTTAACATAATGACCTCCAGTTCCCTCTATGTTGCTCAAAATGACAGGACTTTACTCTTTTTTTATGGCTAATATTCCATTGTGTATACATATACCTTTTCTTTATTTATTCATCCACTGATGGACACTTGTTTGATTCCATATTTTGGCTATTTTGTGAATAGTACTGCAATAAACATGGGCTTGCATCCCTTCAGTATACTGATTCCCCTTCTTTTGGATATATACCTACTAATGGAATTGCTGGATCATACAGTAGCTCTGTTTTTAGTATTTTGAGAAACTGCCATACAGTGTTCCAAAGGCTGTACTAATTTACATTCCCACCAACAGGATATGAGGCTTCCCTTTTCTCCACATCTTCACCAGTATTCACTATTACCTATATTTTTGAAAAAGGCCATTTTAATTAAGGCAAGATAATATCTCACTGTGCTTTTTATTTGTATTTCTCTGATGATGAGTGATGTTCGGCATTTTTTGCTGTATCTGCTGGCCATTTGTATGTCTTCATTTGAGAATGTTTACTCACACCTTTTGGCTATCTTTTAATTTGTTTTTGTTATTATTGTTTTGGTAATGAGGTCCTTATATATTATTGATATTCTAGTTATTAATCACTTGTCAAACAGTTTGCAAATATTTTCTCCCATTCTGTGGGCTGTCTCTTCACTTCGTTGTTTCTTTTGCTGTACAGAAGCTTTTTAGCTTGATGTAATCCCATTTGTCTATTTCTTCCTTTGGTTGCCTGTGCTTTGAAATCTTAAACAAAAAGTATTTTGCACAGACCAACATCCTGGAGTGTTTCTTCAATGTTTTCTTCTAGTAGTTTCATAGTTTCATGTCTCAGATTTAAGTATTTAATCCATTTTGAGTTTATTTTTCACAGCATTATTTATCGAAGAGACTGTCCTTTCCTCCTTTTATGTTCTTGGTGCCTTTGTCAAAAGTAAGTTGTCTGTAAATATCTGTATTCTCTCTGGGATTGGTCTGTGTTTTTATGCTAGCAACAAGCCGATTTGGTTACTATAATGTATTTGGTTACTTTGTAATGTATTTTTAAGTCAGGTAGTGACTTTGTTCTTTTTCCTCAGGATTGCTTTGGCAATTTGGGGTCTTTTTTGGTTCCATGTAAATTTTTTCTATTTATGTGAAGAATGTCATTGGTATTTTGATAGGGATTACACTGAATATGCAAACTGTTTTGGGTAGTACTGACTAAATTTTTTTATTTAGAATAACTTCAATATCTGGGTGAGGCTAATCCCCGACTAAGGTTTTTATTTCTTTATCTGAGCGTTTCTAAGAAATGACACAATACTGAATAGGTCCTCAAACTATATTAAATAGCTAAGTTGATTTTGTTAAAAAACAACACATTTCTTAGAGTTAAAATTTACATTCTTTTTTATGCACATTCATGTGTATATGGACATTTACACAAGAAACAGATGTGCTCTTCTGACATTTTTCCTCTAATTAGTTACATGTAAAATGTCCCTCAGATTTTTGTGTACCAGAGTATACCAGTATATTACAAATATTAAGCATCTACATATACACATAGATATGTATGTATGGCACTCACACTCAATTCAGTAATTTTCTAAGTGTCTATTTCTTTTCGAGACAGACCTCAATTTGTCACCCAGGCTGGACTGCAATGGTGTGATCATGGCTCACTGTAGCCTTGACCTTCTGGGTTCAAGCAATCCTCTTACCCCAGCCTCCTGAGTAGCTGGGACTACAAGTAACTGCCACCATGCCTGGTTAATTTTTTTTTTTTTTTTGTAGAGACAGGGTTCCACTGTGTTGCCCAGGCTGGTCTTGAGCTCCTGGGCTCAATTGATTCTTCTGCCCCAGCCTCCTACAGTGCTGGGATTACAGGCGAGTACCACCGCACCTGGTTGTGTCTATTTCAAATGTGTCAAATTTGCTTCCCAGTTTCTCCTTGAGTTCGTGCGTAAAAAAAGCTCAACCTAATATTTCATTATCTGGTTTTGGGAAACCAGAGTTAGCTGTTTTGATGGATGACAAAGTTAAAAGTTTATAAATTAATAAGTTTATTAATGAATAAAGTTTCAACTTCATGCATAATAAACAAGAACACACATGTAGAAATTAGTGACTGAATGCAAATTTTTAAAATTTGCTGTTAATTAAGGAGGACAAAAATAAAGATGTTTTGTATTATCCTTTGCACTTTTCTGCTTTAAAAAATTTCTTTAAAACATATAAATTTATACTAATAATAAATCAATTATTTAATAACCATGAAATATATCTCAAGGCAATATAACCTTAAAAAGACATCATAATATTAACGTTATAACATTAAGAACTAATAATCAAGTGAGAATTGGTAATTTAATCTCAAATTTTTGCATCTAAGATTAATTTTCCTCTACTGTGCTACAGTAAATTTTTACAGTATAGTAAGTTTTTCATAGTAGTCATCCCTCAGTATCCATGAGGGATTGGTTCCAGTATCTTCTGTGAATACCAAAATCTGCAAATGCTCAAAAGTCCCTCATATAAAATGCACAATACCTGCATATAGCCCTATGCACTATATAGTACTTTAAATCATCTCTAGATTACTTACAATGCCTCTACAATGTAAGTGCTATGTAAACAGTTGGTATACTGTATTGTTTATGTAATAACGACAAGAAAACATGCCTGTACATGTTCCGTACAGACTCAATTTTTTTTTTCCAAATATTTTCACTCAGCATTTGGTTGAATCCATGATGCAGAACCCATGTATGTGAAAGGCTGACTGTATCTACTTTACCAATTAAAATGTAATTGTCCCTTGGCTTAGTGCTAATGTAAGAAGAAGGAGCAATTTTAAAAAACGCAATTCTTCTTAATTTCATACCTAAATATACTTAGTTATACAATAACTGAATCCAAAAAGCCAAAATGACACTGCTCCTTTCACCTCCTAAAATGACAAATTTTCAAATGGTAAGTGTAACATGTTTTAATGATTTAAACCATATCTTTAAAAAGGTTCACTGACAAATAAGTATACAGTATAGTATTTTAGTTTGTGTTTAATAATTATATTTTGAAAAACAAATTTGCTTGGAATTAAAGCACTTGGACATTCCCAGTAAAGTTAACAATTTTCTTACCTTGCTGCATCTGTGGATGTGTTGTGTAACTTGAAGGATGGGAATATGGCATGTATCCTGCAGGGCTTTGTGGGGCGTATGGACTAGGCACTGGGCTATTTTGCTGTGGCATAAATCTGTTCCCAGAGCTTGTCTGTGGTGGCACAAACCGGCTAAAACCCAAAATCCAAATAAAAAATATAAGGAAATAAAATAAACATGCTATTCCTTGAAATTTGACTGTCACAAAGTCCTCTGAACTCTAGTTTATATATGTACAATCTATGCAAATAGAAGAATCTTGCAAAATAGTCAAATAATATACAAAAATTGTTCGCAATTCATAATCAAAGAGTTATAATAAAAAAGTTTTTAAAAGCAGGTAATTTGTTTACTTATATAAAAGTACCAATCTGTTTAAGGTACTTAAAGCCATGTTCCCTAAATCTTACCTCAAACACATTAGTTATTTTAACATTCTTTTGTCTGTATGAAATTACATTACTAAGATGGTAGCTACTTCAATTAGCATATTAGACTATTTCCATATACAACATTTTAAGGCAAATGCACAAGTGAATTACTATTTAAGTATTTCAACTGTTTAAACTCTAAATAATCCACCATTACCTAAATGTATGAACCATATATTCACCAGCATATTCACCACAGAAGACATTTAATAAATGATATATACACATATTACCTGGAGGGGCTATGTGAGATAGTGGTTTGTTGATAATTGGAAGATGCAGGACTACTGTGCATGGAATTCTGAGAAAGTTTATACTGAGACATCATCATTCCTATGCAAAACACAAAAATATAGAATGTTATTTTCTTCTAGCAGTAAAGTGTCCTTTAAATAACTGAAATCAGTTATTCTTTCACAAACATGCCAGAGATTTTTTTTGATCAATGTTTTCATTTCAAAGAGCAAAATATAGACACTGTAAAACTGTAAATTTCAAGAACAATTTTATTACAGCACCATTTTCCATAAAACTAATTCAGGACTAGAAACAGAGATTATAATATTTTTAAAAATTTCACTTGCTTACTCAATATTCTATTATTTAGTCTTAGAATTCAAAAGATTTTTTTAAAAGTTGTCTTATCTAACCTCGCACCTAACACAATACACTTCCTTCTACAACAGGACTCAGAGTAGTTTTTATTACATGAATATTTTATCATATACACCTTTCATGCTTGGGAACTTAATTTCACAAAGCTATTTGTATTATGGTTCAGACATAGGTTTTGAAAAGTACTTTATTTATGGGTCAAAAGTTTGAATTCCTGCAATTTCCATCTGAATGTCTTTTGAAGCAAAACAGAATGTACCTATTCCTTCTTTCACAATAACTCTTTGTCACATAGTAGGGATTAACAGAATATTTGATTAAAAAATAAAAACTTGAGAACAGCGTTCTGGTTCTTACATTTATTTTCAAGCCAGACATTATTTCTCAAATATTATGCAAATAGCATTTCATTATACAGGAGACATAGAAAAATTCACTTATTTAGATATTTCAGAATCAGATAAAAATCTATAAATAACACCCTGAATTTTCTTATGATTTCTATAGCCGAACTCTCTTTTGGGAGCTGCAAACATCAAATTATATTTCCAAATTTCATTTCCTGCTGTTGTTACAAAAAGTGCCTTTCACTAGAAATATTCATACAGAAGTTCATTTGCTAAGAGTACTATAAAAGGGATTGTAGCTGAAAGAAATTAGGTTTCAAAATCACCTCTCAGTCTACCATTGAAGGGTGTTTTCTTAAGTATGTAGTCTAAATTTCAACTTCTGACTTTTCTTTTCCAACTCAAACTCAGCACAAAATTGTTTTGCTCCATAGCTTAATAGCTTAATTACTATAATTATTGTTGCTGGAGGTTTTTTTTCTTTTTCTTTTGGAGGGAGATGAATACTCAATGAGACAGGAGTTAAAAAGCTTTTCCCCCCTGAATTAACAGTCATCACTGGGACAAACTGGAATTACTAGTTTGAAAGCAATGGCTTTCTAAATAAAAGGGATAAATGAAATTCTTACAGTCCTTTTCAATTAGCTGTAAGTTCCAAAGAACTATGATTAAAGTGATTTGCATTTTATTAAATTTTCTCCACATGCATGACTCATATTTAAACTTACCAACCCCCAAATCAACTTTTTAAATTTCTATTTTATTTTTATTTTTTATTTTTTAATGACACAGGATCTCTCTGTGTTGCCCAGGTTGGTCTCGAACTCCTGGGCTCAAGCAATCCTCCTACCTTGGCCTCCCAAGTGCCGGGATTACAGGCGTGAGCCACCACGCCCAGCCAGCTTTTAAAATTTCAAAGCCATATATCACCAGGAAAATGCTTTAATAAAAAAAAAAAACCATGCAACTAATCGATTAATTTTAAATGCTAGTTTATGCTTTTACAATGTAGGGTATATAGAAATCAATGTTTTGGACTAAAAAACAAGTGTATGTAGTATAAAACACAAAATATGTGACTGAGAGGTGAATACTCTAAAAGTTTTTATTAGAGTGATTTACTACCCAAATACTCAAAAATGTAAGCTGCAAAAATGTACTATTAGTAACCTTAGATTCATTTATCCAATACTAGATTTACTCACATTCTCATGTAACTAATACTCCCACTCTATTAGTCTTTCTTCCAATCAACTCTTTCCATAATTTCTTTCAATTCCAACATTTTTCCAGAAAGTATTCATAACTCTAGCTTCCTCCATTATTTATATCTGTCTCCTACTACTGCAATCTAACTTATTAGTTCTGGTGAAGACAGAGCACTGTCCTGCATACCTACCTTCAACTTGCTAAAAGGCAAGTCAGTCAGAAGCATCCCCATTATGCATTTTGAGGAATCGACAGTAACTATGCAATTGCTTTCAAAATACCATTCAAACAACACAAATACACAGAATCAGCAAAGTAACGTTATTTAAAGGAAATGGAATAGGAAGCATCATGGAAGTGCTGCCAACAAAGTAAACCAGAATGAATTTGGCAAAATTATTTTCTTTTTTTCTTTTTTTTGAAGACAGGATCTTGCTCTGTTGCTCAGGCTGGAGTGCAGTGGTGCAATCTCAGCTCACTGCAGCCTTGACCTCCTGAGTTCAAGTGATCCTCCCACTTCAGCCTCCCAAGTAGCTGGGACTACAGGTGCACGTCATAACAGCTAGCTAATTGTTGTATTTTTTTGTAGAGACAGGCTGGTCTTGAACTCCTGGCCTGAGGCAATCCACCTGCCTCAGCTTCCCAAGGTGCTGGGATTACAGGTGTGAGTCACTATGCCCAGCAAATACAGTTATTTAATTAACAAAGTTGAACTTTCTGAAGTTGTCTAAGCTATTCCCTCCCTGACTATTTTAATCTTGAGAGCCAAACAGGCACTTGGGCTTGTCAAATTCGGTAAACTTGAACAGAACAATGCTCTTAACCCAAAGGTACTCCGTGACTACATAAAAATTATATCTGTGTTGGATGTAATATTTTTATTATTTTATAATACTATGAATCAATTTTTCTTTAAAAATACTTAACCAATTTTTCTGTTGCTAAGGCAACAGGAGTATTAAATCAATTACTAGAAAACCATGAATACAGAATCACAATCAGTATTAAAACTCTATATACCTGCTACAATGTACATGTTCAAAAGCTTTGCAAATATTTGATTAATGAAAGACTTATTTCAAATTAATTCTGATTTTCCAAAACAAAAAAAAATTTTTAAGCTGAGTAAACTGATATATTCCAAAATATGTAACAAAATACACTTAAAGCTTTGTCTAATTCTCAAGGAATTTAGTTACATATTAAACTACAAGAATCTTATCAATTTAGTTTCCTTCTTGTTCTTGGCTTGACTGAAGGCATAAACATGGCATTCCTGATAGGCCAGCTTGTTAAAGAAGACACCTGGATTTAAATATGTATAAAACAAGTTCTGATATGGGAATTCAGTTATTAAGAAACTCACCACTTTGTACATATCTGTTCTGCATGCTTTTCTCCCTGAAAACATTAGGACTCCTTGCCAGGACGGCCTGCAACAAGACTGGTATGTCACCTTCTGGGTCATCACTGCCAAGGTTATCTTTCAACTCTCTGGCATTGAGAAAATAAATATCAAAAATTAAAACGGTGACTGATTCTTAAGAAGACTTATCGTATAAAAGTAAATCACACTGGTATGGCCAACGATATGAATTTTCTCTTTTTTTTTTTGAGACCAAGTATTGCTCTTGTCCCCCAGGCTGGAGTGCAATGGTGCAATCTCGGCTCACTGCAACCTCCACCTCCCAGGTTCAAGTGATTCTCTTGCCTCAGCCTCCTGAGTAGCTGGGATTACAGGTGCCTGCCACCACGCCCAACTAATTTTTGTATTTTTAGTAGAGATGGGGTTTCACCATGTTGGCCAGGCTGGTCTTTAACTCCTGACCTCAGGTGATCTGCCCACCTCAGTCTCCCACAGTGCTGGGATTACAGGCATGAGACACCACAACTGGCCCAACAGTTATGAATTTTCAAATATGCTATCCCTGGGAGAAATATAATTATCAAAAATAACAGAGAGGGATTCTTCTAAGGACACTCTTTTTTCTTCATTTTACTTTACACAGTCGGGGAAAAAAGCCCAAAACACTATTTTATTGAACTAAGAGTTTAATTTCCAAGTAGTTTTAGAATAGAAAAGAAATATATTCTATTCTAAACTACTCAAAATAATGGAAGGGTAGAGAAGTGATAGTTATACAAAAAGTTGATATTTGTTATTGGAATATATTTTCTTACATCTGAAAATGAGTGACTGACTTTCTGGGAATGTCTTACAAATAAGATATTGTTGCCACACTGATTAAGACAAGAGCCAGAGGTTATGTAATTTTTCCATCTTATATTGTTTTCTCAAATAATGTCATGGTGGGGGGAAAGCAGAAACCAAACAGCAAATTTCAATACCTTCACAGCAGCAATTTTCAATAAACTTTAATGCAAGTAGCAAATTAAATTCACAACCATGGAGATGATGATAAAACTAAGCATAGGCAGTGTTTTAATTTTACATTATACATGTCAGTGTTCTACTCATTGGATCTAACCATGAAGACCTATAAAGATGTTGTCCAATGATAAGACTCACTACATTTCTAGGGCAATCTTAAGGGAGCTCTCCATAAAATAAGTCCTTATTTTATGTGTGCTATTTCCTTTACATCTTTAAATATTTGGTGAAAACTACTGAATAAGTATGTACAAGCATAAGAAGTGATTTAGAGGCTGGGCGTGGTGGCTCACGCCTGTAATCCTAGCACTTTGGGAGGCTGAAGTGGGTGGATCACCTGAAGTCAGGAATTTGAGACCAGCCGGGCCAGAATGGTGAAAACCTGTCTCTACTTAAAATACAAAAATTAGCCAAGCGTGGTGCCGGGGGCCTGTAATCCCAGCTACTCAGGAGGCTGAGGCAGGAGAATGGCGTGAACCCAGGAGGTGGAGGTTGAGTGAGCCAAGACCGTACCATTGCACTCCAGCCTGGGAGACAGAGCAAGACTCTGTCTCAAAAAAAAAAAAAAAAAAAAAAAAGAAAGGTGATTTAAATATTGCTGAATTTTGGGAGTGACAAAATATTAGTAGTAGTATACTTCTTTCTGATTTTAACCAATCATTTCTCAGCTTCTCTATTAGAAAATCCATTTAGTAAGCATCTCACCTTAGCGTCATCAGCTTTAAAAATGTCCCCAAAGTATGTACTGCATCTAATGCAGACACCTGTCCATTATAATGTGTTTATCCTCATTCCCCTACATGATGAATCTTTAAATTAAAAAAAAAAAAAAAAAAAAAAGAATGTGAGGTTACATGAGTAACATTGTGTGGTGGGATATGAAGGGATAAGAATGAGAAATTTTACTTTTTACACATTTTTGTGTTGTTGTTATAAATATGATTTGGTTTTGCAGTGAAAAAAATATTTTTTTTTTCCCCAGTGCAGTGGCGTGATCTTGGCTCACTCTGCCTCCCGGGTTCAAGTGATTCTCCTGCCTCAGCCTCCCGAGTAGCTGGAACTAAGGCATGCGCCACCATGCCCAGCTAATTTTTGTATATTTAGTAGAGACAGGGTTTCACCATGTTGGCCAGGATGGTCTCAATCTCTTGATCTTGTGATCTGCCTGCCTGGGCCTCCCAAAGTGCTGGGATTACAAGTGTGAGCCACCGCCCCTGGCCGAAAAATAAATTTTGAAAGGTATACCTGTGCAAAAAATTGTAAATATGCTATATAATTTAAATCAGTTTTATTTTAAAAAGTTTACTGTGTGAAAATACATACCTATAATTAGATGGTAGAGTAAATTCTAGGAAAACTTAGTCCCAAACTCTATAACAGCCTTTCATGGAGTTAGCCCTTGAATTCTTATATACTTCTCCTGAAAAGCATGTAAGCCTACTCCAAAAAAAGCTAGTAGCATAGTCTATTAGAGTCTGTGAATTTTAACTACTCCAGCAATATCAGGAAAAAGGGATATAGTTTCTTTTTTTTTTTTTGAGACAGGGTCTCGCTCTTTCGCTCAGGTTAGAGTGCAGTGGCTCGATCTCGGCTCACTGCAAGCTCCGCCTCTCTGGTTCACGCCATACTCCTGCCTCAGTCTCCTGAGTAGCTGGGACTACAGACGGCCGTCACCACGCCCAGCTAATTTTTTTTTTGTATTTTAGTAGAGACGGGGTTTCACTGTGTTAGCCAGGATGGTGTTGCTCTCCTGACCTTGTGATCTGCCTGCCTTGGCCTCCCAAAGTGCTGGGATTACAGGCGTGAGCCACCGCGCCCAGCCAGGGATATAGTTTCATGACCAGATCTCTGCAAAGATGATCGATCCCCCAAGATAAGTTCAAAAGAGCTGAAAAAATATCCATAGAGCTACATGGGTCAGAGTTATCTAAAAACTGCCTATTCAAATCTCATTAATCTATTATCGCAATAAGACTATATTCTCCCTTGGATACTGATATATTTTAAAAATAAACTATGCATCTAAAAATTTTTGAAATAAAACCAGGAATATGCATTCTCTTAGGCCAAAACTTTTTACTTATATTAGATATAAAATTGATCATACTTACATGTGATCTGTTGATACCTGGTTGAGGCTATGGACAAGCTGTGAAACCAAATTGTCATCCCTACAAGCCAAAAGGCAGTTCACCTCTTCTGCTATTCGTGCATTAAAGAGAAGGCTCTTTGTAGTTGTAGCAGGTAAAGGAGATGGAAGAGGCAGCTGGTTCAGGACTATTTGGAATAAAATCAGATTATTAGAAATTGAGTGACTGTAAGAAGTCTCTTTAGTGTTTATCTGTATTTTGGGATTAAAAGTAAGTTATAAATATCAATGTGACAAATTATTAAAAAGCATTCCTCCTCTTCCTAACACACCTCAATCAACCCTACAAAACTCCCAAAACATCACTTGGACCATAATAGATTATACTAGTCTCTAGGAATAAAATTCAGCTCCCTTATATTCATCCTTGCTTTTCATTTCTTAAACAAATGACTAGCGAAAAGGGCATGGTTACAAACTAACTTCCAATGTAGCAATTCATTAATTTCATTTGTTCTTGTTTATAAGATTTATCAGAATCACTAGTACGCTCATACAAATAAATCAAATAACAGTATCTGACTCTTCATAAAACACAAGTAACATTTTTTAAAAGCTTAAGAATATACAAATAAATACTTCACTTTAGCAAGAAAGCATTCATAGCATAGAATTCTGTAAGAATATTAAAATATTCTTCTAAATTCCAAATTCCTAAATAATTATCTCCTCTTTATTCTCTAATAGCAAATAAAAGAACATAAATGTTTTATAGTAGCTTAAACTCAGCTGTTTAATCTCTGTTCATCTAACAGAAATTTGTTCATTTATCTAAAAGTTAAGAAAGCTAACTAAAATGTCAGATGTCTGTTTCTGGCTTAATTTCTAATCACCTATACAGTATAATTATTATGGTGCTCAGCCCCAATAGGTACTAACAGGATTTTCATTAATAAAAACACAGAAAATAAATTATTACCTAATAAACAGGGCTTCCTGCAAAGACAAAATATTGAGGTATAGCAAAGATCATGGGGAGAAAAACCAAAAAGAAATTCCTTATAGTATATCTGATTTTGTACTCCTGAAGTATTTATGCCTTACCTACAACAAAGTGATAATACCAGTTTCAAAAAGTTTTCTTACCTAATGCTAACCCAATCACCTACAGCACTTCCCTGTTAATTTAGATCTCATAAACTAGTTATGCTAGTTTCCTAAGCTCAAAGCTATATAGGCTGTTATCTATTTTACCCCACTAAAACCAACTGGAAATTCACAAAACAAAACAAAAGCCAGAAAAATTGTATTTGGAGGATACTGAACATGGACAAAAACATTTCTTGAAGATACTTTCTCCTAGCTCCTTTATTATGAAGTTCCAAATCTTGCACAATGCTATACAAAGAAAAGTATGCCATTCTCTCACTTTCTACCCTTCCCTCTCATATCTTTTTCCTTTTATTTATTCAGGTAGGACGACACAGTAACTAAAATTGTAGGGAGCTTTTTACTCAAGGACTAAAAATTATAGTTACAAATGCCTAACGAAAGAATAAATCTCTGAAAAATTGAGTTACATTAAATAAATCTCAAAAGACTGGCAATGTTCTTTAAAATTCTTAAATCCTTAGAGTAAAACAGGCTGCTGATATCCCCAACAAACTCCAACAGATTACTGAACATGACAACCAAATTAAACATCACTAAGAAGTTAGATAAATTAGGCTGTCAATTATTTTTTCTTTAAAGGGCAGTTTCAGTTGCTTTTTCTGTAAATGTGTTTTAAAGAACCTATAATAATTTTTAGAACAGTCACTGTAAAAATTATTAACACACAGTAGAACTTAAATTAGATAAATTAACCAAACTTACGGTCTGTGAGACTAGCAATCCCCGCAAGAGTAGTAATGGGGACATGGGGCATATCCCCATTCATCCTGAATTTCTGGAATGGTGTTGCCTATAAAAGTACTCAGTTCAGGTGCCAGCTGTCATTACTTCCCATTTCCCAAACACTGCAACACACAAAACAGACAATTATTTGTAGAAATATGTCAGATATATTACTACCAGGAAAATGCTTAGTCACTATAAAAAAAAATTTCTGCTTTTGTTTGTTCAACCTATATAATAATCATTTTTATATACCACTTACTATATGTTAAGCAATTGCAAAGTGCTTTGCACACATTAACTCAGTCCTCACAACAACCCAGTACGACAGCTACTATTGTTTTTTGCATTTTACTAAGAGGAAATTAATTTACAGAGAGTTTAAAGTAACTAGTGGAGCAAGAATTAGAACCAAAGCAATATGGTTCCAGAGTTTGTTTCTTAACTGCTAGGCTGGATTGCTAGATAGGAATACTTGATCAACCTCGACAAGCACTGTAATTCATTTCCACAATATAAGCACATTAAACATTTAACTTCATAATCTAGCTTCAACTTGCCTTTCTAGCTGTGTCTTTTATCACTATCCTACATAAACCACCCTCTCCAACCAACCTGATCTAATCAGATTCTCCCAAATCTCCCTTGTGTATTCCCATCTTTATACACTTCCTTAAGACATTCTTCCTACCTAGGAAGCCCATTCCTACTTTGGTCCAAATCCTATAATTCTTCAAGATCCAAAGCATGTTCCCACTATTTCATGAAACCTCAAATTCACCCAAATGAGTATCTTAACCTACTCTGAACTTATGACATTTATTGCCCAATATTATTTTGGTAAATAATTATATATTCCTTTGTGACATCTTTTGAAACTTGTCTTGTTTCAATCTTGCATGGTTACTTACTGTTCATGTACTTAGCTTGTCTTTCCAACTATCACTACATGTTTCTTATAAGTCACATAACCAATATGTAACCACAGAAAGGCAAAGACATGTGTTAACATTTTTAATGTTCCCCATACAAATTACTTAACTGACTTTAATGTTTAGTGTTTACCATGATGGAATTCTCTCTCTATATACACACAGAAAAATATATGAAGACATTCTGTAAAACTGAACACTTTGTTATTCTGTTCAAAGCCCCCACATTTTCACATTTTTCTCTTCTTATTTTCAACATATGGCTTGTAAAACATTTATCTTTCCTTTAACAGTGCTTGGTAAACCCTTTTTTGTAAGCAGATAATACTTTACCAATGTATACATTAATGGAAGGTACACTTTCATTAAGTTACTTTTACTTTATAAATTAATCAGCAAATGGAACTCTACATCAACTAAGCCATAGAGCTAAGACTGAAAACTGAATTGTAGCTTCCAGTTTAAAAAGCTTAAATATTTATCTTTTAAAGGCTGTATTTGCTAGTCAGTTACTTTTAAGAGAACCTCTTAAGTTTTTGAGTTGTAAACGTCAAACATTCAAATGACATAATACTAGTAATTTCCCTTACTTATATGTCTGAATGCAACATTGCAAATAAGAATTTTTTTAATGTATAATTATACAGGTAGTTAAAATTAAGAATTTCCTTTGCCCCAAACATGATTATTATAAATATCAGACCTATTGATCAAAGGTACATTAAACAGGTACAATAAATATAAGATCTATTGAACAAAGGCACATTAAACAGGTACACACACACACACACACACACACACACACACACACACACACAGAACTTAACAAGAGTTATAAAGTAAGCATCCATAGAACCACCATCCAAAAGGCTAACATTCTGGTTCCTTCTAGGGGTATTAACTATCTTGTCCTTGTGGTAATCACTTCCTCTTTTTTCTTTACAGTTTAAAGACCTTTATATGTACATTCTTTACCAATTGCCAGCTAAGGGAAAAAACGTTACTTTCCTTTGGTGAATGACTGACAAAATTTCTAGTAGAAGCCCACTGAAAGGAAAAGGCACAGGAAATAATATAGGAAAGCTATAATCACTACTAGCTATTCTATATTTGTCCATTTGCTACACTGTGGACTCTACTCTTTGAAATCATTAATTTGATTCTTTAACAATTACTAAAGAAATTTAATGCAACATTGCATAGTTAGCAGTCACATGAAGCACTTTAAAAAGCTGGCTGGAATTTAAAATTTCCTGATAAAAGTCACCAAAACACAATGAATTTTTCATAAATTTATGCTAATAAGGAAGTTCCAACTTATGCTTAGTAATTAATGGAAATAAATCATTGAATGAAAATGACTTACAGATCACAAAAATATCGTTATTCATATACAACTCACTGTTGTACATGTACACTGCCATATTCAAGCAGATTAAGTAACAAATGACTGTATTTAATTATTTAACTCAGAGGCTAGGAACCTAAAAAGAGTAATATGCTAGAGGATTCTACTGTGGGCTACCTGACTGTTTTCTTAAGCCCCAGGTGAGTAACAAATAGAGCAGATCCAACCCCAGGCTAGGATTTTTAGCCTAAAAATGACTATGTATTTAGTTACCCATATATGAACTAGAAGATTAATAAGCCTAACCACAAGATTGTGCTTTTCACAGTGATATAAAAATGCACTGAATACTGATGTTAACTAAATACTGGGAGTAAAGGGGAAAGGGCGGGAGAGCAACAATACTTACTTGGTTTAAAGTGCTTTAATTACATGCTGATAGATGATTACTGACAAAAACATTTGATCTTCACTGCTGAACTATAGCTAATACCACTGGAATCCAAGGTTTTGAAGAACAGCAGAGGAATTTGGTAGAAATGAGGTCACAATTTTAGCTAAAGTCACAGCTTTTAATAAATGTAAGTAATCTGTGCAAATGTTGCTACTTTATGTTGGAAGGTGACCAGGGTCCATCAAGAAATAGTGTTCCTAGGATTCTAAACATGAACACACATACCCTAACTAACTAGCTATGACATTTTTGGCTCTGGATTGAATAATGTTTTGGACTGCTTAGCTCTGTGAAAGTATACTGTTTTTTGTAAAACTGAAGCTGATATGTGTCCAGAATGAAATGGCAACCAAACTGTAAAGAAGATTTTAATGAGGGCTTTAAAACTGTCACTTAAGGTAGTGCTTTACAATCTGTGACTGGTTACCGATTAGTAGATTATAAAATAAATTTAGTGGGTTGAACACTGAAAGGAATGGAGGGAATAGAAATATAAGGATATACTGCACAGTGCTTTGTGAGTCCAGGTAAAATGTCTTTTAAATTGTGGGTCACCAGGCAAAGCCATCTGAGAGCTGCTGATTTGAAAAAATGGAAGAGTGAGGAAAGTAGCTCACCTCATAAGTGGTGATGAGAATAAAATAAAATAATGCACATGTATCATCTGACATACCACCTGGTATGTCACATATGTCACTATGTAGTAAGTGATCCAGAAAGTTAACAGCATTACTAAATAGATTTGGGAGAAGAGAGGAAGAACAGGAGTCTTTTCGAATCAAATAGAGGGAAAGGCATCTTTTCAATACAAATAATTCCTACTTCTGAAAGATCTATTATAAATAATTATTTGGCATTCCAGTATATATTTCACCACAGTATTACAAGTCATAGTCTTGGGCCTGCTCACCTACAATTACTTAAATCATAAGGTAGGAGAAATAAATACTGGAGACAGAAAGCAGAAAAAAATATAACTGTTGTAATACTAAGAACTAAATCAAATAAAATACATTGAGTGAGAAATCATGTATAAACTAAATTTAAGAATGGCTTGAGGTTTAATTAAAAGAATGCTTAATTAGGGTAAGATACTATAGTAAATTATCAATTTAGCCCATTCTAATGAGTCTGAAGGGAACTTTTAAGCATTTGCTAAGATTTTTAAAGACTCCAGTTCATTTAATTTCACTACCAAATTTACAACTTCCTCAAGCAAACAAAAGAAATGCAAATAAAACAGTTATCAGTAGGGATTATAATAATATTAAAATTGGGACAGATTTGGAATAGAAGGCATTCTTTTTTTTTTTTTTTTTTTTTTTTTTTGAGACGGAGTCTCGCTCTGCCGCCCAGGCTGGAGTGCAGTGGCCGGATCTCAGCTCACTGCAAGCTCCACCTCCCGGGTTCACGCCATTCTCCTGCCTCAGCCTCCCCAGTAGCTGGGACTACAGGCGCCCGCCATCTCGCCCAGCTAGTTTTTTGTATTTTTTAGTAGAGACGGGGTTTCACCGTGTTCGCCAGGATGGTCTTGATCTCCTGACCTCGTGATCCACCCGTCTCGGCCTCCCAAAGTGCTGGGATTACAGGCTTGAGCCACCGCGCCCGGCAGAAGGCATTCTTATTATCTGATGGTAGATAAATTTTCTGGAGGGCCACTTTGCACCCTATAAACAAAGCCTTAAAAACATGCAAATTTTTTCTCAACAATTTCACTTTTAGAAATATATCCTAAAGAAATAATCATATACATGCTGAAAAACATACACATGTAGATACTCCCACAACATTTTTACTACATTTAGTTGGCGGGTGCCTGTAGTCCCAGCTACTCGGGTGGCTGAGGCAGGAGAATGGCGTGAACCCGGGAGGTGGAGTTTGCAGTGAGCTGAGATCCGGCCACTACACTCCAGCCCGGGTAACAGAGCGAGACTCCGTCTCAAAAAAAAAACAAAAAAAACAAAAACACTTACTATGTAATAAAAATGGTTATAAACACTTTAATATACTTTCATTTAATCCTCATATGAACCTGAGGTGCTAATATTACAGTTCTATTTGATGAAGAATGTGATGTACAGAGAAGATAAATAATTTGCCTAAGGTCATACAACTGGAGTCAAACCCAGGCTATCTGGTACATGGACACTTAAACTAACAAATGTATAACAATATTATTAGTATAACAAATGACGGTACATCCATGAGAGATTACTATGCATACACAATCAATATACTCAAAATATATAGCCAAGAAAGAAAGAGATTAATTAGGCTGTGTGTTTGAATCCAAGCTTCCCCACTTACTACATAACCTTGGACAACGTATTTAATTTCTGCACCTTAGTTTCCTCATCTCTGATATAAGAGGTAGGTAATTATTATTAAATTTTGCTGTGAGGATGAAATAATATGTGTAAAGTTCTTAGAATTGTGCTGGGCATGTAGTAAATGTTTGTCAAATGTAAGCTGTTATTTATTATATATTCTTCTGCATCTTGCTTTTGCCATGTATATTATCTTGGAAATCTTTCATTTATGCAGATCTGTCTCATTCTTTTTTAAATATTATTTTACAGGTTGACTGAAACATCCAGTTTAAAAGACTGTTAGTCAGTATACTGTACCATGTGACAGTGAAGTATGGTGACTCTGGCTTTATGGAGTTAGGCTCCTTACTTTATAACCACATTTAGTATGTGATTCACACTTCTATGGCACTGCAATTACTCTTAACTTTCTTCTTGATCTGAACTATTGAGCAGAAAGCAAAATTCACTTTGAGGAAAATCAGTTTTGGATACAAGATTACAATGAGTAAGTAAACACCATGATATTTTTTATGCTAAGTTCATAACCTTTCTTCTCAAAATTTGCACAATGACATTTTAACAAATGAATCTTACCAAGCACAAACCCCTTATTTCTTCCATCTTTGAATACACTAATAATGAGCTAAATACATGATGGATGTTAAGATATGATTTTGGTAACTTTTCCCATAACAACTATTCAATCTGTCTTAGTAATTTAATAATTGAAATTGCTTTAAACTCTACTTTGTGTTGTTTTCCAGAAAAATCTGCTTCATCTTGTCTTTACATAACTAAAGTATTTTCCTTTTACTATGCTTAATAGTTAACAGTTTAAAATGCCGTATCAGGTTATATAACAGTTTCATTCAACCCTGTAAGTACCCCCTGAGTTATAAGCAGCACCCCAACACAACATACTATTTCTAAAATATTTAGTCCTTCATGACGCATCCAATTAATGTTTATCTCTTATGTTACTATGTCAGACACTATGCTAGGTAAGCAAAGTACAATGGTTAACAAGACGGAAACATCCTCTGCCCTTTAAAATTTGAGTTTGGCCACAAGAATGTGGTAAAGGGAGTACATATTTCAGAGGCAGAAAAGAGAAAGAATCATTGAATTAAAGCCTGAACCAACTTTACAGTGATGATTCTGTGTTTTAATCTCTCCACAAATTGGCACTAAAATAAAAAAGAATGACAAAGATTCTTAAAATTCAAGAAAAGATATTAAAGATATATTGCTAATCAAAAATATCAATGTGCACATCATAAGCTCACCAACCAAGCTAAATACTTTTCCTTAAAACACATTTTCATAAAAATGATGGTCTATGCATGAAAAAAAAGAATATTATTAAACCTTTAACAATGATTAGGGGTCGGGTATATTCTGAGATGTTGGGGAATTGTTATTTTGGTGGTATTTTTATCTGTATCCTTGGACTTTTATTATGATTAGAATATTACTTTATGATTCAGGAAAACAGTAATATAAACTATGATAAAATAAAAAAATTAGTAAGTCTCCTGTTGCTGCTACATGTACATAGATTTCTCTGAATATTTAAATAATTACCTATGTTAAGCATCTTCTATGAAGTACACTGAGCTAGGTGCTAAAGACTAATATAACATGCAAGGTATATTCATAAACACTTTAGAGCATATGGCCAGAAAGGTCAATTGGAGCCTGCAAGGGAGTTTCTTATATAATGTTGATATCTTTTTCCACATCCTTAAGCTTTCAGTTAAGACTAATTTAATAGTGATAAGAAGATAGGGTGGGGGAGGAAGAGACAGAGACAGAGGATGGAAGCAGAAAGTTCTGTTAGAATACTGCAGTACTTACATGTAACCATGGTGTGATTTTGGACTTGTTCAGATTAAAATGCCAGTGTAATATCTAGTTGGAGATGTCTAAAGCAGGAAGTTGGAAATTCACAATGTGACAAAAGTGGTCTGAACTATAGCTATAGTTATGGAAGTGATTTACTGAGGGTTGATAACAGTTACATTATAATAGATCAGATAGGCAAGAAATAAAGTAACGCTGTGGGGGAAATTTTTTTTGGCACTTGTTATGCGTCAGATATTTATACATCCCTTTTCTTAATCATTCCAATATCAAAGGACTATAAAGATTATTACTATTTCACAGATGCAAAAATTAAGTTTCAGGGCCTAAAAACTCTGTCTATAGCTAAACAGGCAGCATGCAGCAGAAATAGGATTTGAATTCAGGTGTTGCTAACCAAATCTTATATTCTTATGTTTGTCTAAAGGACATAAAACTGAGAAACATCTACACTGCTATGGAAAAAAGATAAACCTACAGCAAACAGTAAAAGTTCTTCAGAGAAGATAAGTGTCTGTTCAAGGTCTCTGAGCTGGTAATTCACTAGCCAAGACTAGAATATAAGTGTTTGATCTTCAGTTCAGCATTCTTTATACTATACTGTCACCTTGTGTGATTATAACACTATTTTGAATAAACTGAAATTTCATATATGTGGAATATTTAACTAATTAATACCTTCTTTGCTAATGTTAACTTTTTGGTGGTGGGAGAAAGGCTTAAAACTAAGTACATATATATATACACACACAGATATATGTGTATATATATACACACACACTGTTTTTGAGCAGGAAAAATTTAATATATAGAATTATTAAGTAGTAAAAAATGGTTAACTGGAAGGTATAAAAAGGATTCTACAAAATACAGGAATGGCAAATACAGGAAGCAGCTACCATCCATGGAGTTAAGGGGGGAAAATATCTGAGGAAAATAAGAATTTGGAAAAGCATACTCATCTCACAAGGCTGAGATTCAGACCTTGTTATAGTGTGGCTGCAGCCCAGCCTGTTGGGTAACAGAAAAGTTTGCTCGAGTCCTGGTGGGCCAGGAAACTAAGGGTAGATCTGTTAACATACTATGCTAAGAACTAAGGTCAGACCTTAGAATTGTCAAGCCACCACTTGGAGGGATGACTGAAAGCTTTAGTAAGAGAGGAGCAAGATTTCTGGGGGCAAGAATGAAAAGGTTCTCCTTGCCCTTTGCTCAGCCTTCTCACATTAAACAATTTTTTAAAAAGTTTAAATTAGTATATTTTTATTGTCCTAGTTTATATTACATTTAACATTATAAACCACCTAAAATCCTTTTAGAAAATAGGTGGGATATAAATGCTAAATAGCTACACAGGTTAAGTAAATAAATAAATCTATGTGGTACTACCTACTATTTTAAATAGGTCAGTGAGTCCCTAGAGAGTGGCACCTCTCCAGCAGAATCCTTTCACTTCAGTCAAGCCACCTTCAGATTCCTTTTCCCTGCCTGCTATCTAAGAACAGATTTTTCACATGCTATTTAAGATACTTCTGAAAGGAGCTTCCTCAAATTCTAGTTCAAAAACAAAAAGTTCCCAATAAGTTGCACTGTAAAAATTCTCATTTTCTTTAAAACATTCCTGCTTTTCTAAAGTTCCAAATTACTTCCAATAAATTTTTAAAATGTAAAATAAAGCAAAGTTCTAAAACTCTCTTGAGACACTTGCTTTGCTTCTGGAACACTGAGTTCTCTGCAGCCACCATGCTAGATACCAATAATGTATATGTGTGTCCCAACAGTGTAGCTATATCACATAATATATTTATAACATGTATTAGAAGGATATATTTACACTGCTGAGTACTATTATGCAGAGAAAGAAAAGTTACCACTAAGTAAATAAGGTTGAGATGTAGGGTTTCTCAAAAGCAGTTTATAAAATATGTTCACGTTTGCTGAGAAATAAAACAATGAGTAAAACTATATACTTCTATGAACTGACTTCAATAAAACTTCATATAACTTTAAATAGTCCCAGTTTGTTATACAGTTAAATGGATTTGCAGAGGCCTGTAGTTAGTTACACAAAGTTTAATTGTACCAAACTATACAAAACTACAAACTACCTCAGGAAAAATATAGTCCTGTGTCCTGGAATTTGATTATTATAAATTTATTTTTACATAGAGGCTACAGAGGAAATTTCCAAGCGCATCTATGATTGTTTGGATTCCTAGTCCACCCCCAACGCACCAAAACAAAATTTATTCCTCATCTTCTTTTACACTGCAAAATAGCCTGTCTCCAAGTCCCTTATATAGGTTGAAACTGTTATAAGACTGTTTCATATACAATCGTATTAGAAATGCAAAATCAAACAGTGACTGTGTATTTCCAAATGAGGTTTAGGTTTTAAAGAACTGTAAAATTAAGATCTAGATCTCAACTTTTGACCAAAACATATGTGATATACAATTAATTTAGTCTGCAATATAAAAGCCTTTTATGTGAAAATTACTGAATAGTCCACAAGAGGGCACACTTTCAACTAATGTAAATAAGTGGAAAAATTAAAAATTCAGTTTTTTTTTTTTTTACTAGCACATCAAAGATTGGCCAGATTCTTCTGATTATTCAACAATATTGGAAAGCAAAAGATCCCGAAGTGTGTGGGGTTTTTTTGTTTAAATACCGAAATGGAAACTTTTTTGAGATATATGTGAAATATAAGAAAAACTTGTGAACAAGACTTCTATATTAATATTAAAATTAAATTGTAAAATTATGCAATAGTCTTTGCCATTTTGGTTCTGTTAGCCATTTGGAATTTGGCTTTAGCCTTAAGAATCTTTTCAAGAAACTCTGGCTACTTTGATTTTTGATCCTCAATTCTTCAAGACAATCTAGTATGAGAACACGGAATATGTTTCAGATACTTTAGGAAACTCTCCCAATTAAATAGGTAAGATCATTAATAAAGCACATGAAAGAGCAATCAAGAAAGGGTATACATGGAAGAGGTGCAAACAATCATGGAGCACTTATGCATAATCTGCATACTGATCTCTATCCTGCTCTAACTCATTCAAAAATACCATTTCAGCAATTCTCTCTCCTGTATCATCCATTTTTCCACATATTGAATAATCCCAATCAGCATAAAACATATATATGCAAATAATTCTCCCTACTCGCAATAAAAACCCAAAAAACCCCACCCTTTATCTTGACCCCTATGATCTCCCTCCAACAATGGCTTAATTTTTCTGTTCCCTTTCACAGCAAAATTACCTCAGTTGTTTATATTCATCCCTAATTCTTCTCCTACTTTCTCTTGGAACCCATAATCATATGTGTTTTTATTCTCCATTCCACCAAATATCTAGCCACAGTTAGCAATGGCACTAAAATTGCTAGATTCAGTGGGCAAGCCTCTCACCCCAAATGATGTGACCTAGTAATCAACAAAGTTGATCACTCTCTCCTCCTTGAATAATTCTTTACTTGTTTTCCAGAACAACATATTCTCCTAGTTCTGCTGACTAACCTGGCCACTCCAGAATCCTCTTCTGGTTCCTTTCATCTTCCTCTCCATACTCTACTGTTGACCTCATTCAGTGGCATGATTTTAAAACAGTGCTTCTGTGCTTATGGCTCCCAAATTTGTATTTCTAAATCTGACTTCTTCCCCATATACTAGACTCATATCCAACTATCTAATCAATATCTCTGCTTTAGTACAAATTTATTCCCCCTCCCCAAACTGTTCTGATTCTAGGGGTTTTTTTTTTTATAGTTACATATGGATTTTAGAATCTTGTTAATTTCTACAAAGCTGCTTGGAATATGATAGATATAGCATTTAATCTATGTAACAATTTGGGTAGAACTGATAACCATATTGAGCATTATGATCTACAAATGATGTATGTGTCTCCACTAATTTAGATATTCTTTAATTTCGCTCAGCAATGTTTACTAGTTTTCAGTCTATGGTGCTTTCACATACTTTTTCAGATTTATTCCTAAGTAGTTCACATTTTTGATGTTATTATAATTGACAAATTTTTGATTTCCAATTGTTAATTGCTAGGATGCAGAAATACAATAGAATATTGTATATTAATTCTGTATCCTGAAAACTTACTAACCTTACTTATTAATTCTGGGGGCTTTTTTGTACAGTTGGCCTTCCGTATTCACAGGTTCCACATCCATGGATTCAACCAATTGTGGACTGAAAATATGTGAGAAAAAACAATATGACAATAAAAAACACAACAAAAATTTAAAAGTACAGTATAACAACTATATAGTTTTCTGTAATAGAAGGTTTTGCTTTTTTTGTTTTTTTGTTTTTTTTTTTTACTAAGGATTACTATGGAAACTTTTTTGTTAGGTACAAAATACTACAGTCTCACAGTGAGATTGGCAATAATTAAAACTTCTTTTTGGCCAGGCACAGTGGCTCACGTCTGTAATCCCAGCACTTTGGGTGGCTGAGGCGGGAGGATCACGAGGTCAGATAGAGACCATCCTGGATAACATGGTGAAACCCCGTCTCTACTAAAAATAACAAAAATTAGCCGGGTGTGGTGACGGGCACCTGCAGTACCAGCTACTCAGGAGGCTGAGGCAGGAGAATGGCATGAACCCGGGAGGCGGAGCTTGCAGTGAGCTGAGATGGCGCCACTGCACTTCAGCCTGGGTGACAGAGTGAGACTCCACCTCAAAAAAACAAACAAACAGAAACAAAACAAAACAAAAAAACCTTCTTTTTTTCAGTCCTACTACTGCTAAACCATGTTTCCCTCGGGCTGTATTTCTGCAATTGGTTTCAAAGAAAAACTCAGAAAACAGTTCAAAAGAACTACATATAACCACTAAATAATATAACTAATGAATGTGAAAAAAGATACTGGAATAGCTTTTTAGGGAGGATAATTTTTTTCTTTTTTTTTTAAGACAAAGTCTCACTCTGTCACCCAGGCTGAAGTGCAGTGGTGCAATCTGGGCTCACTACAGCCTCTGCCTCCAGGGTTCAAGTGATTCTTGCGCCTCAGCCCCCCAAGTAGTTGGGCTACAGGCGTGCGCTGCCACCACGCCCAGCTAATTTTTTTATTTTTAGTAAAGACGGGGCTTCATCATCTTGGTCAGACTGGTCTCAAACTCCTGACCTCAAGTGATCCGCCTGCTTTGGCCTCCCAAAGTGCTGGGATTACAGGCGTGAGCCACTGAATCCGGCCATTTTTTTTTTTTTTAAGACAGAGTCTCACTCCATCACCCAGGCTGGCGTGCAGTGGCATGATCTCAGCTTACTGAAACCTCTGACTCACGGGTTCAAGTGATTCTTGTGCCTCAGCCTCCCGAGTAGCTGGGATTAAGGCATGCACCACCCCTCCCGGCTAATTTTGGTATTTTTAGTAGAGATGGGCTTTCACCATGTTGGCCAGGCTGGCTTCAAACTCATGACCTGAGGTGATCCACCCCCCATCCACCTCCCAAAGAGCTGGGCTTATAGGCATGAGCCACTGTGCCTGGCCAGCGAAGATAAATTTTTAAAAAGTCAACTTAAACCAATAAAAAACAGCTTTTTACTAAGGATCTAAGTTTATAAACTATTTTAAGTAGTTCGATTTACAGAAAAAGAAGCTATCAATGGAGAAAAGTGACTTGTGACTCATTACCTACAGTAACTTTTCTAGGCTTTCCATTGGACCTCTGCATTATATGACAAGTATACAAATTAAGTATGATATAAATTAGGGATGTATTTTTTTCTAAATTAATATACTCATGGTCAATGAACCAATCACAACATGCAAGTTTTGATAACATGAAATACTAGATCCTTTCTGCACATAAAATTTTAAAAATTTGGTTCTGTAATACCAACTGTTCGTTAGAAAAATAAATTTTTAAATTTTAAGTAAGATTTTTGATTTAATAACAGAGTTCCACAAAAGTAAACTTACTATGAAACACAGATTATTAAAAAGAAAATGTAATAGTCATATATCCCAGGGTAGAAGGCTAATGGAAACAGAAATCAAATGACCATGTGTTATAGCGTAATTTCTCAGGTAATGATTTCAAACAGCAAAAGAACTGAACAGACTCTTTAATTAAACCTGAAACTCTCCAAACAGCATTTTTGGTGGGTTTTTTTTTTTGTTTGTTTCTGGGTTTTGAAACTCTTGGGATATTAACTCAATAGGGGTCCAGAATATGTGATAGCTGATTGATTTTTAAAGTACCTAAAGAAGATAATTAGGAAGAAAAGCTTTATCTTATGTTACAGGGGACTTTTATTGTTGTTTAAGAAATTGTTTAAGTAAAATTGGGAGGTATACAAAAGAGGGATATAGAAAGATCGGTTTCTAAAATTATGTTTTAACACAATTAATTATGACACATAAACACAGAAGCAAAACTAGACTTAAAAAGGAAACACAACACTTTCAATTAGAATACTGAATTGCCTGAACTTGAAGGAGTAGTTTAACCTCTCTTTATCTAAGTTTTCTTATCACTGGGAGATGAAACTTACTAAGTGATTAATTTCTTTCTTTTTGATGATCTGATTTCCAGATTTTCTTTTAAAAAGTAAACCTTTATGCATTCACTATCATGCACTTAATACCTAACACCTACAATAGGGACCGTCAGTGGTTGTTGAGGATACAGTGGTAAACCAAAGAGACATACCCTCACAGACTGTAAGAGTCCAGTAGGGATGATGCACTGAATAATCACTACGAAACATATAATTACATATTTGTGATAAATTCCCTAACAGTAACGACATTTGATAATACTAACATAGTGCTTAATATATGCCTAGCATTGTTATCTAAGGGATTTACATATTTTAATTCATTTAATTCTTATCTTATGAATTAGGTACTACTTTTATATTCATTTTAAGATAATTAATAACAGAGGCACATAAAGATTAAGTAACTTGCCCAAGTCTGATTCCAGAATCCCCACTCTTAACATTCCAGAGTCCTAGCTGTTTTTCATATGAAAAACAAAACAAAACAAAACAAAAACTGTTGCAAGAGAAGAAAAAAAGGTTAATTAAACTTATGTTCGGGGAGGGAGGAAATGCCTGATGAAGGAATTCTCATAAGTAAGAGTTAAATAGGCAAAGGGGGAAGAAGAAATGAGGATCTTAGCACGTTCAAGTCTCTGAAGAAGGACAGAAACTAGCTAAGGAAAGAAGATTATCTAATTAGTACATAGTGATGGACTGACACAAGACTAGGGAGAAAAGGTACATACAAATTAGTTCATTCCTCACCTGACAGACAAGCTGAAGGCACTCTCAATTTGATTTATTTTGACTCATGCTACTTCAAAAAATAATCTACTGGTTACTCCCACATATATCTTAGTTAATAAGCATGGCACACTTAAAAGTTGCTTAGTTTTGAATCCATTTCTCTCTTAAATACATGTAATAAAATATGTATACTCCTTAAAAATATTAACCTGAAATTACAATAACTATGTTTACAGAATTAGTCAGAGCTTTAAGGCCTTGGAAAGAACAATAGTTTTTCACAAATAAAGTATGAAAACAATTGCCTCAGAATAAACTTTAAAGGAAAAATCTAAATGCTAAGTAAAAGGGCAATTGTATATTCTTGGGTGTTTATGAGATGAAAACTATGTTCATGCAAAAACCTGCAAATGAATGTTCACAGTTGCTTTATTTGTGCTATGGCTTGACTGCGTCCCCCAAAGTTCATTTGTTGGAAACTTAATCCCCAATACAACAGTGTTGAGAGATGGGACCTTTAAGAGGTGATTAGTTCACAAGGACTCTTTTGCCTTCATAAATGGATTAATGTTGTTGTCTCAGGAGTGAGTTCCTGATAAAAAGAAGAGTTCTGTCCCCTTCTATTTCTCCCCACTAATGTCTTGTGCTCTCTTGCTCCTCCACTTTCCATTATGGGATGAAACAGCAAGAAGGTCCTCCCCAGATGTGGGCCCCTCAACCTTGAACTTGCCAGACTCCAGAACTGTAAGAAATAAATCTCTGTTTTTATAAACTACCCAGTCTCAGATATTCTGTTAGAGCAGCACAAAATGGACTAAGACAATTTCATAATAGCCAAAAGCTGGAAACAAATGGCCTTCAATGCAGAAATGGTTAAACCAACCACAGTAGATCCATACTACGGAATGCTAGAACAATAAAAGGAAAAAAATTATTGGTAAAAACATCAACTTGGATGATATAAAGGAAATTACACCAAGTAGAAAAAATACCAATCTCAAAAGCCTACAAACTACATGATTCCATTTTTGTAACATTCTTGAAATAATAACATCATGGAGATGGTGAAAAGATTAGTGGTTGCCAGGGACTGAAAACTCCCAAGTGGGCCAGGCACAGTGGCTCAAGCCTGGAATACCAACTTTGGGAGGCCGAGGTAGATGGATAGCTTGAGCCCAAGAGTTCAAAAACAGTCTGGGCAATATGGCAAAAGCCCATTTCTACAAAAAATACAAAAATTAGTCAAGTGTGGTAGTATGCACCTGTAGTTCCAGCTATTTGGGAGGCTGAGGTGTAAGGATCACTTGAGCCACGGAGGTTGAGGGTGCAGTGAGCTGTGACTGCACCACTGCACTCCAGTCTGGGTGACAGAGCAAGACCCTGTGAAAAAACAAAAACAAAAAAACAAGAGTGCAGGTGTAGTTATGAAGAGATAGCACCCAAAGTAGTGCTTACAGTGATAGAATAGTAAGTTGAGTGTGGTAGTTACACATAACTACATGTACACACAACTGTACACACACACCCCTGCCGTACACGCACACAACAGTACATATCCACCTGGTTAAATGTGAACAAGTTCCTGGATTGTATCAACGTCAGTTTCCTGGTTTTGAAACTGTAATATAGTTATATAAAATTTTATTATTGTGAGAAGCTGGGTGACGACTTCCTTGTACATTTTTCCCCAACTTCCTATGGATCTACATTATTTCAAAATTTAAAAATTTAAAAAACAGTAATACTCTGTGCATTCTGGACAGCACATAGTTCATTAGTATAGATTTTTTATCACTTAACAAAGTTTAATGTTCAGATTAGTTGATTTAGAAACTTTGCAGAACAATTTTCTTTGGGTTTTAAATGTTTTCACATTTTTCAGTGGAAGAGATAACTTTTACTTTTGATATAATTTCAAACTTAAAAAATTACACAGTCAAGAAACTACCATAATCTTTAACCAGATTCACCAATTGTTTACATTTTGCTCCATCTGCTTAAACAATCACAAACTCTTTCCTCCTGTTTCCCTTCCTCACTCGTGGTGTGGTGGTGGTGGTCAGGGGTGTGCGTGCGTGCGTGCGTGTGTGTGTGGTGTGTCTCCCTTGAACCATTTAAGAGGTGACAACATCAAAGTTCATTCCCCTAAATACTTCAATACGTACTGGCCTAAAACTACACTCTCTCAACCTTTCTCCTGGAACCAGTGGGCCAGGCTGGACATGGTCTTTTGGAGATGATAGAGGCACAAAAATACGAGCCCAATCCTGCCAGTGCTACTCAAGCCTTTGGTCGTGTCATGCCCACTAATACCAAAGTGAGTCCTATGACCAAATCCAAAGCAGGGGGCAAGGAAATATAATCTGCCCCTTTAGGAGTAGGTGGTAAATGGTATAGTCACATGGCAAAGAACTGGTGCTATTAATGCAATCTATTACACCCGCTGAACCCAAGGTTTTCAGGGATGGGAGCTGGCATTTAATAAGTGCTTCAGGTAATTTTGATGCATACATATGACTAAAAATAAACAGGGGAAAGATTCCGGGCAAAGGATACATTTTGATATCGAAAATAAATAAAAATGGCACACAGAAACAGACATTGTTCTCCAAACTCCAAGAGTTGGTCCTAAAATAAGGCTTTAGTCTCCTTGTTAGCAACGAAAAGAAGAAAGTATTATGTATGTAAAATAAAAGTGAATTAGTAGTTGTTCCAAAGTACAGCTTTTCCAAGATGCAGAAATCAGAGAGTAACTTCACTAGTAAGTCCTCAGTAAGACGCTGGATGACATAATGGAGAAGGTCCTTAATAGTGTTCCTAAAAAAATTAAAGACCTGTTTTAGGCGACTTCTCCTTTTCCTCTCTTTTCTTGGGGGGCGGGGGAAATCACATCCTAAAAGTACAATCCAGTAAACGCAAAGTTAACAGGAGGTCAAAATCATGCAATCCATGCACACAGATCTCCAATGGTATGGTTTAACTTAAAAGTAAAATTTGAAATATTCACAGGAATGCAGAGAATGCCAACCTTTAGTCAGTGCTCCATTAATACATTTCTCAAAATTGAGTGTTAGAAAAATTTAGAATGTCAAGAGTATATGGCTGAATATCATTAAGAGCAGAAGTACATGTTTTATCAATTAAGGCAAGGAACAAATGAGAAGGTGATTTTATGAAGTTTAAGAAGCTTACCCAAAATACATTCCACTTCTAGACAGAAGCCTCAGGCAGGTTAGAATTGTTTTTAAAATAAGTCTGACTTTGCTCTAATACATAAATGAATGAGAGGATCACGATTCCAAATTTACAAACCAGTGCTACTAACTATAGATAAATGCTATCTATAGTTTCCAGAGCTGAAAGCCAAAAAATTGATAAAACTTCTGGGCAATATTTTATAATGCCTGTTTAATATACCACAAATTCTCCTTTATAGAAAGAAAAGGCTATATGTGAACAAATTGATTAGCCTCCCTAATTGTAGGCAATATATAGCCTATATTATGAGGTACAGAGGGGAAAAAAGGAAATTAAATCTACTATGTGCCAGGCACTGTGCTAGTTGTTTTAGTTTTTTTTCCCCATTTAATCTTCAATATAATCCAATGAATAAGTCTTGTTACCACCATTTTAAAGATAGGAACTCTGGGCAGTTCGCTTGTTTTTGTCCCATTATTAAGATGAGGTTAATCAGACTTACTTGTTAGGTTAAGATAAACTTGACAGTAATCATAAAATGGTTATCCACAAGGAAGATAAAATGGGATGGTAGTGAGAATTCTGGGCATATCCTCCTAATAGTAACTTTGACCTTGGAGACACACACAGTTATGTGTCACATAATGACAGGGACAAACGTTCTGAGAAATGTACCATTAGGCAATTTCATCACTGTGCAAACATGATAGAATGTACCTACACACACCTAGATGGTATAGCCTACTACACACCTATTGCTACTGGTATAGCCTATTGCTCCTAGGCTACAAACCTAAACAGCATGTTACTGTACTGTATACGTAGCCATTTATAACACAATAGTAAGTATTTGTGTATCTAAACATAGAAAAGGTACAGTAAAAAATACGGTATTAAAATCCTATAGGACCTCAGTCATTATGGTCTGTTGTTGACCAAATGTCATCATATGGTACATGACTGTGTATGTTACCTATACTCAAAAATCAATATTACTGATTAGTGGATGAAAAAGCAAATCCTAAAACTCAACACAAACAGCAACAAACAAACTCAACTATAGATCAAATAATACCATAATCACACACAAAAATTTTTCAAGTAACTGCGATGACAGTACTATAACTATACAATTACTGAGTAGTTTATTGAAATATAAAACCCACAACCCCCCTGCAAATAAGTCCACTGGGAGCCCATAAATGTCACCTTATTTGGAAAAAGGGTCTTTGTCAATGTAATAAAGGATCTCAAGATGAGATCATCTTGGATTTAGGGTGGTCCCTAAATCTAATGACACACACCCGTATATAAGATAGAAGAAAGAGACAGACATACTAAGGGAGCCACATGAGGATAGAGTCAGAGACCTGGGTTTTATGTAGCCACAAGATAAAGAATCCCTGGAGCCACTACAATAGCTGGAAGAGGCAAGGAAGGACTCTTTCCTAGAGCCTTTGGAAGGTGAATCGGCACACTGACATTTTGGTTTGGCCTTCTGGCTCCTTGAACTGTGAGACAATAAAGCTCTGTTGTTTTAAGCCACCAGCTTTATGGTATTATAAGTTGTTATAGCAGCCCTAGGAAACGAATATACTGGAATATATCCTAAGAACAAAAAGAACTGAAAAGAAACCTTGGATATTGTGTGTTCTGTGTTGGCACTGGGATTGATACAGCAATTCTAATACAATATGGTACCTTAGAAGCAAAATGAAGAGAGCTCCCAATACCAGATGAGTCATCAACTGGTCACTGAATACTAAAGTCTGAGAACTGACCACTAGACTTGATGCAAGTTACTGGTGACTTAGAGAAGACCCATTTTGAAAATGGTGGGACAGAAGAGCAGAAACCTGTTTAGGGTAGGTTTAACAAAGAATGGGAGGACAAATGTGATGTCAGGTACTTGTGAAAGCTTTTCTGATTGCCTTGATGAGGAAGAGATGTTGGAGGTTTTCAGGAGAGGAAAAAGAATGAAACAATCATCTAGGAGAGTGAACGGCTCAAAGAAGTGTGGTACAGTTGCTGGGTAACATTAAGAGCCCACTGCCTTTAAAGTGAGACCAGTCATTATGTTTTTTGAATTCTTCTCCAGTACCACTTAGCTGTAAGGGTGAGATTTAACCAAAGCTGTGGTTTTGCCAAAACAGAGAGGAGCGAAGGAACTGAAGGTATTTGTATGCAAGGGAATGATTAAATGACCTTTGAATTTAAGCTATAAGGAGGAAAAGAGGGACACTGAAGAGAAGAAAAACAGTATTGCAACATTCAACGCACGTGGTGAGTAAGTCCTATCCTGCAACTCATTCTTTGGTTTCTGTGACTCAATCTTCTTTCTTGTACCTTAGATTGACTCTACTGACTCCACTTTCTCTAATGGTTCATTATCTTTGATAACTTCTTAACTCTAGCTACTCAGGTCTACCTATAGCTCTTCAAAAATTGAATTATTTCCATGGCCTCTGAAAGTTCTTTATTGCTTCATTATGTGGGAATTCATTCATGATTCTTTTTTGGCACTACAAATTCTTATAGTACCAATGTGTGAATGTGTCAACATGACAATCATTTCCCCTTAAAATGTTACTGCTCAAGTATTTCTAAAATGAAAAATCACTATCTGTAATCTTAGATCTTCTACCATTGCTCCCATTCATTAGTAATCCGAACGGTAAAGTTGACCCGCTGTAAATCAAGGACTGTCTATGTTGCTATTTTATCATTACACCTAGACAAAATCTACCTATCCTCTATTCCTCTATCATTTCACTTACCATCCTTCAAGTTCCAATTCTTCCTGGAAACCATCCTCTACCTACCATTTTACTTCACAATCTTTTCCTTTAATGAATTCCTGTATTAGACCACACAAAGTCAGCATCCAGCCATGCATAATTACATTCTTTCTAATCATTTCATTGGCACCTTAAGTACAGAATCTTGTCTAATTAATTTTTTAAAATTAATTTTTGAAATCTCTCCATAATACCTAGCACAATGCTGGTCATATGGTTACCAGGTTGAAATGAAACACAAAACTGCTAGAGAATGTATTAGATGAAAAACACAACGCCTTATACAATCAAACATTAGGTTAAAGAGTATGAAATCAGGATGCCGAGCAAGTTCATGTAGTTAAAATGATGACACCAGGTGGTCATATGCAAACATATATCAAGTGATCTTAATACCATGATCTTTACATGTTAAGCTTACATTAGCCACATCACATCTGTTTTTTATTAGAAAGAGAACCTCATTTTAACAGAGACCTATCAGTTAATTCTAGAAACTGCTCCCTGCAATACTCTTATTAAGAAAAATAAGAGTTGAAGTTTTACATGGACTGAAAGTGTAAAATCCTTGGGAAAATTGAGAATAAAATGCAAAACAGTTCCACAAAAAGCTAGCAACATGAATAAGTTTTTACTTATATAAATGTGGTATAGTTGATAAAGGAGCAAGGAAGATTAAATAATAAAAGCCAACTGATATCTTACTGTTACCAAATTAAATGGAATTGGGTAATTTTCACTATTGGTGTCTGAAATCATACAGAAAAATCTAATTAACTAATTAGATTCAGTTAATTAAATTAAAAATTAAATTCTTTATCAAAAATTACCATTACATTGACATTAAAAACAAACTTCTTTCACCATGTTATGGATTCTAACTTAAGATCCTTTTTCTTTCCTGAAATCAGATCAAATTTTCATCCATCCAAGACTAAAGTCCAGAAATAAAAAATGTCTCTAGAACTATATCTCATCAGATGTCAGCAAATAATAGATGAGTAAGTTTTGAATAACTGCTATATAAACATATCAAATTAAGTATTATTTCTATAGACACTTTTGACCAAATAGAATCACAGAATTTTAAAGGTAGAAGAAAATTTAGAATTAAGAGTTCAAATTGGAAAAATACCATTCTACTGTGTAATGGGGAAACTGGGAGTTTATTATAAGTAACCATGAAACTCGTAACAGAATTCAATATGACACTGCATTTAGCTAGAATTTCACTAAATGCTGACATATGTCAATACTAATGTTAATAATTAATAATGTTAATCAATATAGAATAAATTCTAGCTAAATGTTAATTGATATAGAAAACACACCAGAACTGATACCATAGTTTAGAAATATCATAAAACAGAATTATTAAGTATAAAATTTACTAAGTATAAAAATTAGGATTTTAAAAACAGTACATTTTAAAAAAACAGTATGTTTTTAAAAACTTATCTACTCTAACCTTTATTAAAGGGAGAGTTTTTCTACTACTATACTGGAATAAAAATTTAACTATACAAGTAGATTGTGATAAATTAAGAAGCATATTATAATCCCTATAGTAACCTCCAAGGAAATAACTCTAAAAAGTTGTTTTTAAAAAAATCAAGAGAGCTGCATGCAGTAGTGTACAACTGTGTGCTCCAATGTACTCCTATATGCCTGTACTCCCAGCTGAAGGGAAAGGATCACTTGAGCCAAGAGTTTGAGTCTATAGTATGCTATGATGGCAGTTGTGAACAGCCACTACACTTGAGCCTGGGCAACAGAATGAGACTCTGTTCTTTAAAAAAAAAAAAAAACCAAAAAACAAATCAACAGAAGAACTTAAATAGTACACTAAAAGAATATTTAACACAAAAGAAGGCAGTAAAGGAAGAATGGCAGAAATAAATTCACTCATATCAAAAACCACATTAAATGGGAATAGACTAAATATGACAATCAAAAGCCAAAAAACTATCATATTGGTTCAAATAACAAGATCCAATTATATACTTCTACAAAAGACACTCTTTGATTCAAAGATACAAGTAGATTGAAAGTAAAATAATAGGAAATATACTCCATACAAACAGAAACAATAAAAAAGCTGGAGTGGCTATTAACAGCAGATGAAACAGACTTGAAGATAAACAGTAACAAAGAAAAACAGGGCTATTTCCTAATGATAGAGTCAGTACATCAGGAAGATATAGCATTTATACATGTGTTCATACCTAACAACGAAGCTGCCAAATATATGAAGCACAAACCAACAGAACTGAATGATAAATATAACTAGAGAGAAAATCAACAAGGATGTAAAAAACTTCAGCAACACTATCAACCAAAATAACCTAACTTAAGTTTACAGAACACTCAAAGACCACAGAATACTCAATGCCTTCTAAGCACACAAGAACGTTCTCCAAAATTGATCACATGCTGGACCAAGAAATAAATCTCACTAAATTTACAACAAATCATATAAAGGGTGTTCCCTGACAACAAAAGAATAAAATTAAAATCCATAACCGAAAGAAATCTGAGAAAATCAATGGGTCAGAGAAGAAATCATGAGAGAAATTAAATACTTAAAACTGCAGGAAAATGAAAACACAACATATCAAACTTCATTGGATACAGCTAAAGCAGTTTTGTAGGAATATTTACAGCTTGAAATGCCTATATTAGAAAGGTCTCAAATCAGTATCTATTGCTTTCATACCTTAAGAAACTAGAAAAAGTGCAAACAAAATCAAAAACAGGAAGAAGAAAAAAAATAAAGATTAAAGTAAAAATAAACAGAAAACAACAACAACAAAAACCAGAGAAATACCAATGAATTCAAAAATTAGTTCTTAAAAAAAAAATCCACAAAATTGACAATCCCTTAAATAGAATGACCAGGAAAGTAAGAGAGAAGAACAGACACAAATTACCAAAATCAGAAATGAAGGAGGGGAAATCATCACCAATCCTTTAGAAATTAAGAGGGAAGGCCAGGTGCGATGGCTCATGCCTATAATCCCAACACTTTCCAGGCCAAGGCAGGTAGATCATTTGAGTCCAGGAGTTTGAGAGAAATCTGGGCAACAAGGAGAAACCCCATCTCTACAGAAAATACAAAAATTAGTCGGGCATGGTGGCACGCACCTGTGGTTTTAGTTACTCAGGAGGGTTAGGTGAGAGGATCACTTGAGCCTAGGAGGCAGAGGCTGCAGTGAGCCAAGATCATACCACTGCACTCCAGCCTGGGTGACAGAGTGAGACTCCTTTTCAAAAAAATAAAAAAAGAAAGAATTAAAAGGGAATATGAACTTTAAGCCAACAAATTACACAACTTATATTAAAAAAAAAAAAAAGAAATTCTTCAAAAGACAAATTACCAGAACAGACTCAACAAGAAATAGAAACTCTGAATAGATCCCTAACAAATAAGAAAATTGAACTATTTATTAAAAATCTTCACACTAAGAAAAGCCTAGGCACAGATGATCTTCACCAATGAATGTTATGAAATATGTAAGAAAGAATAGCAAACTTTTATAAACTGTTTTATAAACTAGAGGAGAATATTTCCCAACTGAGTCTGGTATCACCAAAGACAGAGACAATGCAAAAAAAAAAAAACCCCAAAAACCAAAAAAACAAAAAAACAACTACAGACCAATATCCCTCATGAACACACATACAAAAATTATTTTTTAAAAACTGGCAAACCAAATTCAGCAACATATAAAAATGACTATACATTAGGACCAAATGGGATTTATCCTGTGAATGCAAGGGTGGTTAACTATCTAAAAATAAATTAATGTAAAACATCTTATTAATAGAAATAACAACTAAAGCTACATGATCATTTCGAAAGACACGGAAAAACACTTGACAAAATCCAACAACCATTCATTATTTTTTAAAACTCTCAAAAATTAGAAATAAAAAGGCTCTTTTTCAACCTAATAAAAAGTGTCAATGACAAGTCTACAGCTAACTTCCCTATCAGGAGAAAAACAAAGATGCCTGTTCTTATTCCTTCCACTGAATATTGTCCTGTAGGTTTTAGTACAGTAAAACACCAAAAAGTAACATATCTTAAAAAGAAAAAAACTTGAAAAGATATTAAATGCATTCAGATTAGACACGAAGAAATGAAGCTGCATTATCAGATGACACTGTCCAGTATGTAGAAAATCCTAAGAAGCCACTAACAAACAACTAGAATAATAAAAAAAAAAGCTCAGCTAGATCACAAGATAGAAACTCAATATACGAAAATCAGTTGTAGTTCTACATTCTAGCAAAAACGCAAAAATGAAATTAAGAAAACAATTCCATTCAAACTAGGACCATGAAGAGTATTTGGGAACAAATTTTTAAAAAGAAGTACAAGATTTGTATTGCACACTGTTATAAGACATTGCTGAGTCAAAAAGATCTTTAACATTCCATGCTCATAAATTAGAAAATTCAAAATTGTTAATATGGTAATCCTCTTTAAATTGATCTATAGATTCAACATAATCTTTTTCAAAATCCCAGCTGTTTTTTTTTTTTTTCTGTAGAAATAAGCGGATCCTAACTTTATAGGAAAATACAAAGGATCTAGAATAGCCAAAATAATTTGAGGAAGAAAAAAGTTGGAGAACTTATACTACCCAATTTCAAAACTTACTATGAAGCTACAGTAATCAAGATTGTATGGTATTAATGTAAGGACAGGTATACGGATTGATCAACGAAGAGAATTTAGAGTCCAGAAAGAAATCTTTGTATTTATGTTAGATTTCTCACAAAGATGCCCAGAAAATTCAATGGAATAAGAGACAGTCTTGTCAACAAATAATTTTTAGATAACTAGACATCTACATGCAAAATAAAATAAAACAGACTATTATCTTATACCATACACAAAAATTAATTCAAATGGATCAAATACCTAAACGTATGAGCTTAAACTACAAACCATCTAAAGGAAAATATAGGAGAAAACATTTGGGACCTTGGGTCAGGCAGAGTTCTTAGATGACAAAAACAAGGCAGAGTTCTTAGATAACAAAAACATGAGCCATAACAGATAAAATTGATAAACTGGATTTCATTAAAGTTAACAACTTTCATAGTTCAAATGATATCAATAAGAAAATGAAAAGACAAGCCATAGACTGGGAGAAATTATTGCCAAATCACAAATCTGATGAAGCTCTTGTATTCAGAATTTAAATGAACTCTCACTAGTGAAGAAGAAGATAATGCAACTTTTAAAATGGGCAAAGAACTTACTTAGACACTTCGCCAAAGAACACATACATACCAATGGCTTAAAAACATACAAAAAAAAGTGCTCAATATCATTAGTCATTAGGTATACTCTCACTGAAACCACGATACCATGACACATCCATTAAATTGCCGTAATATTATAAAAAAGACAGACAATATTAAGTGTTGGTGAAGATGTGGAGAAACTTGAACCCTTACACACTGCTGGTAGAAATGTAAAATGATACAGCCACATTGGAATACAGTTTGGCTGTTTCTTAAAAAGTTAATTTATCATATGGTCCAGCAATTCCATTCTTAGGAATGTATCCAAGATAAATAAAAACGTATGTCCACACAAAGATTTCCCCATGAATGCTCAAAAAAGTATTATTCATAAAAGTAAAAAGCTGGAAATTATATAAGTATCTACCAACTAACTAGTGCATAGACAACATATCGCAATATAATGAACTACCATTCAGCAATAAAAAAGAACAAAATACTGATACATGCCATGTCATAAATGAACCTCAAAACATGCAAAGTGAAAAAAGCCAGATGCAAAAGACTACATACAGTATAATTCTTTTTAGATGAAATGTCCAGAAAAATTTATAGAAACAAAAAGCAGATCAGTAGTTGCCAGAACCGGAGAGGGTTGTGGGAGTTGGGAACTCACTACAAACAGGCTTGAGGAAAATTTGGGGACTGATGAAAAGGTTCTAAAACTGGAAACCATCAAATTGTATACTTAAACAGGTGAAGTTTATATTAAATGGATCATACCTCAATAAAGTTGTAAAGTAAAATCGCATCTAGAGATATTAATTTCCTTTATCTAGCTCTAAACATTTTTCCTCAGGTCATTATTTTTTTCCTTAAGAAATTTTTTTAGTTGGTAAAAAAATTTATTGTACATACTGATCACATACAGTACTAACAATTTCTGGGAATGCAAAAACACTGTGATTTGGTTGTATTGATCAGCTCTAACTTGCACTTGACTAAAATTTCTTGAGAAGAATAGGCAAAGCAATCATGTTTTTAAGCAAGCTCACAAACTGTCACCTGCATGTAGTTAAAGACTATTTCACTTACCCTAGGATGACAGTGACATTCAATATAATTACTCTGTTTTGAAAAGATTCACTGATATATTAAAGTAGGAAAGCATCTTACAAGTAATCTAGTTCAATCCCTTTGTTTTACAGGTAAGAAAAAGATGAAATTACGTGTTCAAGATCACACATTCAAAAAGTAGCAAAGCTTCCCAGTCTCCTGACTTTCCTCTCTTTTTGTACATCGAGTATGGTTTTATTGAAAGAAGAAAGTGGTAGGAAAAAAAAAAAAAAATCACTGTGGCCGGGTGTGGCGGCTCATGGCTGTAATCCCAGTACTTCAGGAGGCCAAGGCAGGTGGACCACTTGAGGCCAGGATTTCCAGACTAGCCTGGCCAACATGGCGAAACCCATCTCAACTAAAAATACAAAAAAATTAGCTGGGCATGGTGGCACACATCTCTAATTTGAGCTACTCGGGAGGCTGAGGCACAAGAATCATTTGAACCGACGAGGTGGAGGTTGCAGTGAGCTGAGAGCACGCCACAATACTCCAGCCTGGGTGACAGAGAGACAGACTCTGTCTCCAAAAATATATGTAAATAAAATAAATAATCACAAGGAAAATACCCAGGCAACAGCTAACAGCTGATTAATTTTTCATGCCATCAACATATCTCTTGTAACCTCAACTTGTTGGTTCCTTTTTATTTTACAAAAAGGGAGGGAAACTTTATAAAGCTTTTGACATATTTATTATTTCATTTAATACTCAAAACATTCCCACGAAGTAAGAATTACCTAATACTAATAACTGGAGAAACTGAGGTTCAAAATAGTTAACTTGCCCTGCTTAGAAAGTTTGTAAACAATTAAGCCAGAATTTAAAAAGTTAAATGTATCTGCCTTGCATGCTCTTTTTATTTCATTGTTCTTTCAGGTAGTTTAAGCAGTGGTCTCCAAAACAATTCCTTTCAGTAAATATTGTTTGTGTTTACACTTTCAATAAATATGTTTACTGTAAAGGTCATAAAATAGACATTTTAAAAGGATGAGATAAAAATAAGTACATCTCGAAGTTCTAATTTCTTTTCCACAATGAGCTAAATTATCTTGCACACCGCCCAGTCACATTCTACTACATCTTTCCCATCCTACTACAACTCTGGAAATCATTATTCTAAATACTGCTGTTTTTTCAGAATTGAGTATCATCCCTTCTTTGCAATATTATTTTATTCTTGACACTTTACCCTCACTTAAAAGCTTTAATTCCTACACATTTCTAATTCCATTAATTATGTTAAACTTGAGTTTTGTTATTCTTATTTTCTTCTATTTATAGGCTCTTGAAATTGGAAATACATCTACTTTAAGTCTCAAATAGTTCCATCAATAAGATGGAGCTCATCAAATAAGAATGCTGGACATTCTTATTTAAAATTAGAGATTTTTTAAATGAAAGGAAGAATTATACAAATGACTGAAAACGAAAGTCTTCTGATAAACTGAAAGTTTTCTGTCAAAAGGTTTATAGTATTTAGAAAGAAAAACTCAGGGGGAAAAGGAGATATTTCTATTATATTAAAATTGGCTTGCTTTAAAAAAAAATTTTGAGGCAGGGTCTTGCTCTGTCACCCAGGTTGGAGTGCAGTTGTGTGATCTCAGCTCACTGCAATCTCAACTCCTGGGCTCAAGCAATCCTCCCACCTCAGCTTCCCAAGTAGCTGGGAATAAAGGCACGCGCCACCACGCCTGGCTAATTTTTTGTATTTTTTGTAGCGTGGGGTTTTGCCATGTTGCCCAGGCTGGTCTCGAACTCCTAAAGTAATCTGCCCTCCTCGGCCTCCCAAAGTGCTGAGATTACAGGTATGAGCCACGACAGCCAGCCTAAAATTGGCTTTTTAATGTAAACAGCAAGTAATCTCTGAGCCTCATTAAGAAGTGAAATTTGTTCTTTGAGTTAAATAAAAATTCTTGAGACAGTTGTTGATCAGTTTTTATGAAATCAGTTTAGGTTGCAGCATATGTTTCATTAGATTTCAACAAACTTACATCATGCTTCATTAGAAATATGCTGTAAAATATTTCTATCTATCTTAAAATGCTTAAATAGATCTGGCTTTGGACTCCCTTTTACCAATATGAGGTATAATTCAATATAAAGTAAAATCTTGCTTCTCAAATTTGGCTTTTGGTGTCCAATTCCTTTCAGATGTTACAATCTTTCCCCTACCTAATCAAACTTGTTCTCTTACAAATCAACACATAGCCACGTTATCCCCAAACAGTGTTTCTTCAGCCTACAAAACCTACAAAACACCTACTGCACTAAGGAGGCTCCCTAATAATTGTTTCTTAATTGTTTATCTATGATTTTATTCCCCCACAACTAATTCTCACCTCCTGGGAGTAATATTGCCCTCACTGAAATTAGATATGCTAAATTACTTTTCACAAAACTTTATATTAGAAAGTTACAGGAGCCTATTTAAAAAAATAACTTGATAAACTGATGATAAAGAAAACAAAGCTTATTTCTATTGCTTAAGAAATTTCAAAAAGTTCCTCTTCCTGAAATGAATTCCTATAGGATTTTTAAAGCATAGAACAAAACGAAAGCAAAGTCGGAAATGGCAGAACTGGAGTTTGTCAAGACAGACACGCAAAGGAGGATTGGAAACTGCAACAAAATTAGTGATTATTGTAATAATTGGTGCTAACTTCACTCAAGACCATAAATTGTAGATACGGAAAACCCAAGACAACCACATCTAATGAAAGAGAGAAAGGGGGAATGGAAGAAATCACTGAGGAAATTCTTAAAGTCCAAACCAATGATTTTCAGACTGCCTCTCTGTTAGTGGCCTAACCATCTGACTCCAACAATGTTATTCTACTTGTAGAATAAATAGGAAACAACATTGTTTACAATATAGTACTCATCTATTTCAGATAATTTTTATTTGGGTTATTACTGTACATGCAATTACTTATCAGACATCTCTACACAGATTTTCATGGGCAACATCAATCATAAAAGAGGTCTCCAAATTGATCATCCTGTTCTATCTACTCTACCTTTAAAACCACTGCTGGGGTCAGGCGCGGTGTCTCACACCTGTAATCCCAGCACTTTGGGAGCCTGCAGTGAGCGGATGATCTGAGGTCAGGAGTTCGAGACCAGTCTGGCCAACATGGTGAAATCTCGTCTCTACTAAAAAAAATACAAAAAATTATCTGGGCATGGTGGCACTCAGCTGTAATCCCAGCTACTCAGAGGCTGAGGCAGGAGAATCACTTGAACCCAGGAGAAGGTGGCCGCAGTGAGCCAAGATCACACCATTGCACTTCAGCCTGGATGACAGAGGGAGACTCCATCTCAAAAAACAAAACAAAACAAAACAAACAAAAAAACACTGCTGGAGTTATTCTTCTAAAGCTTGATTTGTTTAGGCAATCTCATGTTACCTCTACATCTAATGTGCATTTCTATTTCTGCATTTGGACTACACTGTAGTTATTTATAAAATGATGGGTTTCACATTTAGCTTATGAACTGCTTGATGACAAAGACATTATCGCTTATTTTTATATTCTCAGTGCTTACCACGATGCCAGGAAGTTTTACACGATGAATGTGTGGTTTGGCTCTGTGTGTCCACCCAAATCTCATCTTGAATTGTAATCCCCACGTGTTGACGAAGGGACCTGGTGAGAGGTGCCTGGATCATGGGGGTGGTTTCCCCATGCTGTTCCCGTGATAGTGAGTGAGTTCTCATGAGATCTGATGATTTAAAAGTGTTTGGTCATTCCCCCCTTGCTCTCTCCTGCTACCATGTAAGATGTGCCTTGCTTCCCCTTCACCTTCTGCCATGATTGTAAGTTTCCTGAGGCCTCCCCAGCCATGCAGAATTGTGAGTCAATTAAACCTCTTTTCTTCATAAATTACCCAGTCTCAGGTAGTTCTTCAGAGCAGTGTGAAAATAAATACAATGAATAAATGCCATGCTGAACTCAACTGCTGGCCTGCTAAACACTTGACCACACACAAACATAATGCAGTTAAGTTGACTTTTGAGAAGCTTTTTCTAATTTTCTATCAAAATAGAATTACCTGATCAAGAAATGCTCTTTTCCTTAAGTTATCTGTGTTTAGAGTTCATAACGCCTGAGATACATATATGTACTAATATTAAAGTAGAGGTTGCTACTGAAATACCCAATGACCACAAAGTCACTCCAAAGGAGTGAAAGAAAGAATGGATATTGATATGGTTTGGCTGTGTCCCCACCCAAATCTCACGCTGAGTTGTGATCATCAGGGTTGAAGGACGGGCCTAGTGGGAGGTGACTGGATCACGAGGTTGGACTTCTCCCTTGCTGTTCTCATGAGAGTTCTCACAAGATCTGGTAGTTTAAAAGTATGTAGCACCTCCTACTTTGCTCTTTCTCCTGCCACCCATTTGAAGATGTGCCTGCTTCCCCTTTGCATTCCGCCATGATTATAAATTTCCTGAGGCCTTCCTAGCCATGCCTACTGTACAGCCTGCAAAATTTTGAGTCAATTAAACCTCTTCTCTTCATAATTTACCCAGTCTCAGGTAGTTCTTCATAGCAATGTGAGAACAAACTAATACAGATATAAAACAAGGAAAAGAAGTGGCAATCTGGAGACTGCCCAAAGCAGCAACTTCACTTGATTACAGGTACTTGGGAATACAGGTCATGTGACCAGATCTTTAAGTGTTAGCAGCAACTTCACTTGAGATTACAGGTACTATAGAATGCAGGTCATGTGACCAGATCTTTAAGTGTTCAAGAGAAGCTAGAAATCAGCTCTTCCCTCTTCTTTTCTCCTTTTTTTTTTTTTTTTTGAGGCGGAGTCTCACTCTGTCGCCTAGACTGGAGTGCAGTGGTGCGATCTCAGCTCACCTGTGACCTCCATCTCCTAGAATCAAGTGATTCTCCTGCCTCAGCCTCTGGAGTAGCTGGGATTAATTACAGGTGTGTGCCAACATGCCCAGCTCATTTTTGTATTTTTAGTAAAGACGGAGTTTTGCCATGTTGACCAGGCTGATCTCAAACTCCCGACCTCAGGTGATCCACCCACCTCGGCCTCCCAAAGTGCTGGGATTACAGGCATGAGCAACCGCACCTGGCCCCCTCTTCTTCTTTTTTTAAATTTAATATGGTTTCTTGATTTTAAATCACTCACTTTTTTTTTTTTTTTTAAACACTGCATAGGTCAGGAAAAACAAGTCTGCAGGATGGATTTGGCCTGTAGGGCAACAGTGTGACCTCTGAAAAGAATGCAACATTTTTAGCTGCTAAGGACAGACTATTTAGCTTGGTTCAAAAAATTGAAATAATGCTTTGACTTTTTTTTTTTTTTTGAGACAGTCTCACTCTTTTGCCTAGGCTGGAGTGCAGTGGTGCAATCTCGGCTCACTGCAAGCTCCACCTCCTGGGTTCATGCCATTCTCCTGCCTCAGTTGGGACTACAGGTGCCAGCCACCACACCCAGCTAATTTTTTTGTATTTTTAGTAGAGGCAGGGCTTCACTGTGTTAGCCAGGATGGTCTTGATCTCCTGACCTCATGATCGGCCTGCCTCGGCCTCCCAAAGTGCTGGGATTACAGGTGTGAGCCACTGTGCCCAGCCTGACTTTTAAAATTTACTCCTTGCTTCCTACTGTGGGTTCATTTCTACACAACTCCTTCTCTCTCTCAATATGATGCAACTATACTGGCTTTCTTTTAGTCCCAGAGATTCTTCTTTCTGCTTCACTGTCTTTATATGCCTTTAACCTGAAAAGCCACTCACTTCTTCATGTGTAAAACACTCCTCCCAAAAACCCTCGAACTAGCTAATTCCTACCCTGGTCGCTGTCTCAAGAAAGTATCTGATGATCTTTCCTAAACTAGATTAAGTACTCTGTTAAACACACTCTCAAGTGCTCTACCCAACAGTACTTGTCATAACTATAATGAAATAAATATTTCTGTAACCAGTTGTTTAATAAAATTCCCTCCCTGGATTTAAAGTACTAAAAGGGCAGAAAATGAGTATATCTTGTTCACTACTATAGTCCAATCAAGCATGGTATATGATGGGCATTAATAAGTATTTAAAGGAAGAAATAAAAGCTTATTCTTACTATCACAGAAAAAGGAATGATTTAAAAGAAAAATTTTGAACTCTTTCTCTGAAACCAAAGGGGAGATTTTTACCCTAAAGAAAAAAGAAGCATATTTTTATTTGAACTTATGTTTATCTCTCTTTATTCAGTTTGTTAACTACTCTATTAAATACCTCTATCTTCCTACTGTGTCTACTAGATATTTTAATATTGAAAATGCTATATTAAATCTCCCACTATGTAACTATATTTTGTCAAGTTAAACTTACATTTCAAATATTTCTTGCCTTTTATATTTAGCTATTTATTTGGTTTATAAAAAAATTTAGCTGTAACCCAGTTTTTTCCTTTGTCTTTCATTACTTTAGTATTTTTAACTTAAACTACTTTGTCTCGCATTAATATTGCCATTCTTTTTTTCTTTTTTTTTTTTTTTTAAATAAGCCATTTCTTGGTCGGGCGCAGTGGCTCATGCTTTTAATCCCAACACTCTGGGAGGCTGAGGCAGGAGGAATGCTTAAGCATAGGAGTCTGAGACTAGCCTGGGCAACATGGCTAGACCTCATTTCTACTAAAAATCTAAAAAATTAGCCAGGTATAGTGGCACATGCCTGAGGTCCCAGCAACTAGCGAGGCTCAGGTGAGAAGAACACTTCAACCCAGGAAACTGAGGCTGCAGTGAGCTATAATCTTGCCACTGCACTCCAGCCCAGGCAACAGAGCGAGACCCTGTCTCAAAAACAAACAAACCCCAAACACAACCTTTCTTTTCTCAAATCTTTTTGCTTTTTTAACTTTCTTTCAAAACCCTTGGAGTAAGTCTTTAAATTTCATCTCCTTTACCACTTTATTCTCCCTTGGTGATTTCCACGTCTCAAGGATTTTAAACACTGTATATGCTAATGACTCCAGCCTGGACCTCTTTCCTGAACTCCAGACTGGTATATCCAACTGCCTATTTCGTATCTCCATTTGGATGTCTAACAACCATCTCAAACTTACTTCCAAAATAAATTCTTTATCCTGTTCTTCATGCTTCTTCTATAATACTCCTAATTTTGATTAAAGACAACTCATTCATCCAGTTCCTTTGGCCAAAAATCTTGTTATTATCCTTGACTCCTACCTTTTTTACACAATTTTTGGATTGTGAGCCTCTACCTTAAAAATATACCCAAAATTCGACCATTTCCAAGCCACCATGCTCCCTTCCTAGCCTCTTAATTGGTCTTTTTCACTCTTGCACTCCTTGGCAGTTAAACATAGCAACCAGAGATTCTATTAAAATACAGGTTGGATCATGTCACTCTTTTTGAAATCTTTCAATGACTTTTTCAGAGCAAAGGCAAAATCCTTATAATGATCCACAAGTTTTGAATATGAATAATAACATTTTAAACCAAAAATCCACCTTGATATTCTTTTCTCCTCTCAGTAAAATATATGCCTGTATCTTATTTGAGAAAACAATACATATAATATGTAAGTGTTATACAAATTGGTGAGAATATAACATTAGGTGAAATGGAGCAGAGAATTCTTTCTTTTCTCAGATCTCATACACTTACAACTCTTGAACTCAAGTCGTGATACAAAAGCAGATGATAGCATACTGTTAATCAAAAAGCAAATATTAGAGGGAGAATATACATATTTATAGGAAAAAGTGTTTATAGTTCTAATGTCAACAAAACCAACTTCTCCTTTCAAATCAAACCAATAAACATTTTGTTTCAGCTTCAGGAAAAATCGACTCCAATTATAGGTGCTCTGATTCTAATAATTGTTTAAATTTGTTCCCGGTAAAAAAAAATACATAAAACCATTTGCCCTATTACCAATTGTTTTCACTTGAATTTACACAATCTAAAATAATTGGTTTAATACAATGTGGCAGATTAAAAACAACCACATCATTAGTACTCATTGCGCACCTATACCAAAATATCTCACATACCCCATAAATACATATACTATGTACCCACAAAAATAAAAAATATAAACCACAAATTATTTGCTAGTCCTCATACTGAGGTAATGGCTAATTCCTTTCCTTTTGAATCTGGGCTGACCTTTGTGACATGCATGGTGAATAAAATGCAGCAGAAATGACCTTCTGAGATTCCCAAGGCTAGGTGGTAAGAAACCTTACAGCTTTAAAACAAACATGTTGACAATACTTTTTGGGAACCCTGATCCACTATGTTAAATGTCACATGACCATGAAAAAGCCATGCTGATGACGCTGTATGTAGATGCTATACATGATGTCTCAGTTGAACCCAGGCTTCTGGCTGTCTCTACTAAGGCAGCACTTATATGGGTATAGCCATCTGGAACTATTATAGCTAGCCCATCTACCAGCTGAATACCTCCAAGTAACCTCCATCCCTACCACATGAACAAAGCCAAGCCCTGCCTAAATTCCTGACCCACAAAATTGTGAGACATAGGAAAATGGCTGTTATTTTAAAACCACACTAAGTACTGGGAGTAGTTTGTTACACAGCAACAGATAACTGGAACAGTCAGTAACATTTTTGTTTGTTTGTTTTTAAATCAAAATGGCAACAAAGAAGTTTTCAAAGGTACATTTACAGTGTGCAAAAGTGGTAAAGAATTCACGGAATGAGCCAAAGGAATTAAGTCAGGAAATATGTTTATTCTCATATTCAGGAAGGTATTGCCGTGGTAATGGAGAAACTACTGACGTGACTGAGTCATCAATAAATTAGACGTGAGAATGGGTATGAAAACGAGAAGAAAATATTCATAAATGATACCTAGCTAAATGAGCATAGCAGGAGGTTAAAACAAATCTATGACTTAGAAGTTTGGGAGATAGGGTATGGAATGTTATGTTCTTGGTCTAGATGGACAGAAATAAATAAGAATGGAAACCAGGAAATGTGAGTAGAATACAGGCAAATGAATAGACAATGGACCATAAGTTCTATAGGATGGATATATGTTCTCTTAGCTCAGCTTCAAGAAGAAACAGCCTTCTAACAATATGCAATAGCGGCAAAAACAGGTTTTTAATTATAATTCTGCCACGCACTAGTTGAATGACTTTAAGTTATTTACTTAGTCTCTCTGAAGGTTTCTCATATAAAGTGAGGATAATAGTGCCTCCCTCACAGAGTTATTTTAAAAATTAATGAATTGGCCGGGTGCGGTGGCTCACACCTTTAATCCCAGAATTTTGGGAGGCTGAGGTAGGTGGATCACCTGAGGTCAGGAGTTCGAAACCAACTTGACCAACATGGTGAAACCCTGTCTCTGCTAAAAATACAAAATTAGCCAGTGTGGTGGTGCATGCCTGTAATCCCAGCTACTCGGGAGGCTGAGGCAGGAGAATCGCTTGAACCCGGGAGGCAGAGGTTGCAGTGAGCCAAGATCGCGCCACTGCACTCCAGCCTGGGCAACAAGAATGAAACTCCATCTCAAAAAAAAACAAAAAACAAAAAACAAAAAAATTAATGAATTAATGTATGTAAATTAAGTGTAAAAGACAATAGATATTAAGTTTGGAGATATGATATACTAGAAAAAAGTGTGTTTTAAAGTATTACTATCAATACTATTAATAGGTAGCATTACTCATTTGAGTACCTTCTATATGCCAGGCATTCTGCTAGATTACTTTAAGTAAACATTAATCTTCAGCAGATTCTTGTCACAGACATTGACCTCCCCACTTCATACTTATGAAATAACTGCGTAAGTGGACAAAGTAACTGCTTAGTAGCATCGTAAAATATTTTCCTTTAAAAATACAATTATTGTTTCTCAACCCAATGACAGTAGGATAAAAGATATATAAAATTTTACTGACAAAGATACTGGTATAATGGACGTAAGTAGTCAAAGAAAAAGGACTTTAATAGAGGCCCCCAGGAATTATTATAGAAAATAAAAGCAAAATGGAAACATCTAAGGTGGGGATAGAACAAGGAAATCTTAAAAGGGAATGTGAGATGAGTGTCTGAGGAAAAATCTATTTCTTGTATTAGCCAGACTGGAGATTTTCTGTCACTGTTGATAGTAAGAGCAGTTAGTGTCAGCTATGTACACTTACTAGCTGCTTTACATTCATATCATCATTTAATTTTCAAGGCAATCATGCAAAGCAGTTATCATTCATTTCATTAAAAATTTAGTGAGCACCTACTAGGTGCCAGACATTGTGGATACACCTATACACAAGATAATACAGTGTTCCTGACCAAACCAGCTGGCAAACTATTATAGAAATGGAAACCTTTTCAAAGAAGTTACAGTAATTTGCCTAAGTTCACACAGCTAATAAAGACCAGAATCAGAATACGAATTCAGATCTTACTCTAAAAGCCTATGTTCTCAACCACTACACTTACTGACACAATAAAAAAAAAAAATTCCGTAATGCTGACAAGCTACAAAACTATTTGAACTGATAAAAAATTTTCTCAAGAAACATTCAATAACACACTAAACATTTTCTTAATCATCCATAATTAATAATTTATTAGTTATATTTAAATTTATTTCAATAATATTCCATGCTTACTGTAGTTGTAACATTTAAAGATTAAAAATCTGGGTATTAGTTCAAGAGGAAAACAGCTATTATCCAAAGTTAAGAGCTATATTCATTGAGTTCTATGTTATCTGATCTAGTTTGATTAAACATTTAAGCAATCATGTTAACAAATAAGAAAATTCTAGAGATAATAATAACAGATCTTAGGGGAAAGCAAAAATGTGAGTGAACAAATTATAACAATGTCATCTATAGGACAATTAGTAGAATACAGATAACTTGGAACTTGCAAATATAATCCTTAACCACTTTAAAGAAGGAATTCATTCACTCAAAACTGCATCTTGCTCTATCCATTTATAAGACTAGAAATTGCCAGGACTCAATTTGCAATTTTTATATCATATTATATATGAACTTCCTACAAATAGCAGTGAACATTTTCACAGCCTCAGGGTGTTAATTGGGCCTTAACACTTACTATTATCCCCTTAAGAGTTTCATTTATATCAATCAGTTGGTATCTAATACAGACATTACACAGAAAGCCAAAACAGGTTAATCAAGACTACTTCTTTGCCTGCAGAAAAAGCTTATTCTGGATGTAAAATTTTTAAAGTAAGAGTATTTATAGGAATAACTAAATTCTAAAGTAAATAACCAAAGACCACATAACGTTTCAGGCCACAGAAAAAAGAATGAATATAAAAGCAAGAAACTGGTCAATTTCCATAAAGGACCTCAATAAGTATTTTTAATAATAGCTAACTAACTAACATTCAAAGATTACTCCAGTTATCAGATCAAGAGCTATCAAGATAATGTCCTCAACTTATTCATGAAAAGAACAAATAAATATATATCTCAGAGAATAACATTATTGAACTTGAGAAGCCAGCCATATATATTATTTTTGTTGTTGTTGTTTGTTTGTGTTTTTTGTTTTGAGATAGAGTCTCGCTCTGCCATCCAGGCTGGAGTGCAGTGGTGTGACCTCGGCTCACTGTAACCTCTGCCTCCTGGGTTCAAGTGATTCTCCTGCCTGAGTCTTCTGAGTAGCTGCGACTACAGGAGTGTGCCACCATGTCCAGCTAATTTTTGCATTTTTAGTAGAGACAGGGTTTCACCATGTTGGCCAGGATGGTCTCGATCTCTTGACCTTGTGATCTGCACGTCTCCGCCTCTCAAAGTTCTGGGATTACAGGTGTGAGGCACCAGCCCTGGCCAAGAAGCCAGCTTTAATTGGTTTAGTTACAACAACTCTTTTCTTTAAAATGTATTTTTCTTTAACTTTGTTTACAGAGATATTACTGGAAAGGACCTAAAAGTACTTAAAGGTGGTAGAAAAGAAGTATGTAGTTCAAATCAGTCACCCTTTAACATTCCCTTTATCAAAGGTAAGGAAAGGTAAACTAATTTTCCAAGGGTTTGCTTTTCAGCATTTATCTTCTCAACAAAATTGCAATGGCACATAAAATCGCCAAGTCTAGGCATAACAACCCTAACAATTTAAATGTTTTATAAGTCATAATAAGTACATGAACGTCAGAGTTCATCACTGCACAACTTCATAAAATGAGTAAGAAAGGCAAATCCAGGACTTTCTAGAACAAAACTTGTGCTTTGTGCAGTAATATCAAATATCACCAATAGACAGCCAGAGTGAATTTCAGAGAAGTAAGTATCCAGTACACTTGACACTTCCTACATTTCATATTAAGTTAAAAGTATAATACTTGACAATGGCCGAAAGAAAATTGACCCCCCCCCGTTTTGTTTTTTTACATGGCTCTTAAGGACTCAAAATACTTTTTCTATGAATATACTACTCAAGTGGGTAACCTCAGATGAGATTTCACCTATATGAATAGCACGATTTTTCTTATTGAAAAATCGAACCAACAGGTTTAGGCAAAGAGTATAAAAATTATGATAAAAATCCAATTTTTAAGAAACGGGTCAAAATTCAAGGTCATTATACAAAAAATAAGGGGGAGGAAAACGGGCAGTGATAGAAACTGGTAACGTATTTTTAAGAAAAACATTGAGGGGGCCAGGTGCTGTGGCTCATGTCTGTAATCCCAGCACTTTCAGAGGCCGAGGTGGAGAGATCGCCTGAGGTCAGGAGTTCAAGACCAGCCTGGCCAACATGGTTTAACCCTGCCCCTACTAAAATAACAAAAATTAACCAGGCGTGGTGGTGGGAGCCTATAATCCCAGCTACTCAGGAGGCTGGGACAGGAGAACCACCTGAATCCGGAAGGCAGAGGTTGCAGTGAGCTGAGATCACGCCACTGCACTCCAGCCTGGGTGACAGAGCAAGACTTCGTTTCAAAAACAAAAAAAAAAACAAAAAAAAAACCCCAAAAACAAAAAAAAACACATTGAGGAAAATGTATTTCAACAATAAAAAGTTAATAATTTCTTGCCCCGCCATTTTATTTTTGAATTATCATTTATCGAAACTCAATATAGTTAATGTTTTTAAGCATCAATTAATTCTGTGCTGGTCCCATTCATTTTGGAAAGCTGGCATTTTCATTAAAATAGCTTTATAAAATATAGGATTTTACTCCCGTGGCAAATGAATTCTCCTTTCTCTAACTGAAGGCAAACTAAAATCCTGCCTACTTTTTTTGTAAGCTTCAAAACTGGGAAAGTGGTGACAATATGAACTTATCTCAACAAATTTCCAAGTCCTAAATCATCACTTGTGATTTTGTCCTGGCAAGAACATAAATTAAAGAAAAAGTATGCCAAGAACAATAATTAATATTTTTATGGTGAAGGCAGGCAGAGAATTATAAGACAACAGTTCCAAGTGAAGACAGTACTTTTTATTTTGCCTTAGTGTGAGTAGTATAACAGACTATGTCACCAGACTAATAGTTCTATATATACTAGTTCTAATGATAATTTTACTAGTTTTAAGATTTCATCCTAGATTTTTATATCCACTCTATTTCAAAATAGTCATCAAACCACAATCAATATCTACTCACGGAAATATCAGTAATGGTTTTTATTTTTTCAGGAGATGAAATTTTCCTTTTCAAGAACATATAATGCACTTCAGGTCCGGGGTAAAAATGTGGTGTAGGATGAATTTTTCTTGGTGAATGTGGAGGAATGGGGAAGACACTTAAAAATTAGCTAAGAAAACTGGGGTATATTATTTGATATTGAGGAGAGAATAAGGTAATCTGAAAATTTTTTTAAAGATAGGTAAACCTAACCCGTGGTAAAATGTAATTTATAGTATGGTCCTGAATGACAAGATCAAAATACCAAAAGCAAAAGATAATTACAGCAGCCAAAGCAGAGAATAAGAATGTAGAAGAAAGTGACAACTATAGTAGCAATAGAGAGGAGAGAATGAGAGAGTAAGTCCAGGCAGTCTTTGGAAAAAAAAAAATTAAGGAACAAAGAAGATATGTAAGGTGCCAGACACAGGTTAAAGATGCCACGTAAAGTATACAAGGTGGTCCAGCTATTGAGAGGAGGAACACAGTAGTTAGTGGTGGGTAATCACAGCAGCAGACAACATTTTCCTTTGCTGAAAGATATTTATAAAATGATTCCATTTTAATAGCAACTAGTAGCAAAGAACATAATACGCCACGTACATTCTTTGAAATAGGTATGAACAAAAAGTGGAAGTCTGATAATACTCATTTCAGAACATTGTTTCTTGTTCTATATTAGTGCTTTCTTATCAAAAATAGTATCAGTCATTAGATTCCCAAGTTCGACCTATTAAAAAATTAAAGCATCAACTTTAAACTTACAGTCAAATATCAAAAGTTGAGAGTCACATTTGTCCTAAAACAATATGCTCATTACTCATTCAAGGTCTACCTGTATGATTTCACCATATCTGAGTATCATCAGTGTACTATTACTTACGTTTTTCTTTAAAATGGCTATTTGTTGAAATACACAAATTGATAGGATGCTTGTAACAAGTGCTTCTCAAGTGACACAAATCTAAATGCACTGCAAGTTCTGTCATCATCAATTTATGCTTTCTTAGTCTCTGAAAACATATACATTTGTGTCACTTGAGAAGGCTTTTCTTTTTTTAATCCCATGAAATCAGAAGTATAACATGTAGTTATATTTTTTTGATATTCATATCGCCTTACAAAAAAGCTGCCTACAGTAATAGCTTAAAAAATGAGTATTTCTATCCTGAAAATGGTAAAATAGTATTACCGCTAAACATACAAAAGAAACTTCAGTGAGTCTTAAATGTTACAACCCATTTTACAAATCACAGGATAAAAAAGAATACCTGACAACAAGTTTAAAAGATATTTTAAAAGGCATCCAAGATAGTTCTATTAAAGTCTGTATTTAGCTTACTGAGTCATCTGGTATTGATAGCTGCAGATACCTATTTGTGTACTTAAATTCTAATCCTGTGAACACCGCAATTAATAAGAATCTCTATGTTCAATATCAGAGGTTTTTCATCATGTATATGGATCAATTTGATACGTTAGAAAAAAAGTTGAGGATTATTTGCTTATTTTTAAATGAAAATATCTTGTTTCTCAGTCAGGCATCTAGCACACAAAAACTTTGCCTACAAAATTGAAAGCTCCTTTTCTAATGCAATATTGCAATAAGCACTGTAACCATCACAGGCTGTGTTCAAAATCATGCTTTTTAAGTAAGGATTAAAATAAAGTTCACAGAAGCACATGATAAAGAGAAAAAAAGTAATACTGGGTGCAGTGGTACATGCCTGCAGTCCCAGTCACTAGGGAGGATGAAGTGGAAGGATCACTCAAGTCCAGGAGTTCAAGGCCAGCCTGGGCAGTTTCATGAGACCCTACCTCTTAAAACAAAGAGAGGTAGGAGAGAAATAAAGATAATGGGAGACATACTATATCAGCATAATAATGTCAACTGAAATACATGGAAGGGCAGTCTTTCATTCTGAAGATACACCTTTCCTACTTTACCTTTTGGTATTAAAATGTCCTCTCTTTTATTAAAATAATTTTTTGGGGGAATAATTTTTACAAAAATGTCCTTAGCAGCATAAAAACCTGGTTATCCTGTATTAAAATGTAAATGATTGGTAAAATTCACTTAAAAAACAAAATGGTGTAAAAATTGAGGGCACTTCTGTGGTTTTAGTGAAACAACTGATATTAACCTGGCATGTCCAATTCAAAAACCCAAAGGGATACTTTATTTTAGTCAGGTGCTTAATTAATTGTATTGTTAAAAAGTTTCGCTGGGTGCGGTGGCTCAAGCCTGTAATCCCAGCACTTTGGGAGGCCGAGACGGGCGGATCATGAGGTCAGGAGATCGAGACCATCCTGGCTAACACGGTGAAACCCCGTCTCTACTAAAAAAATACAAAAAATTAGCCGGGCGAGGTGGCGAGCGCCTGTAGTCCCAGCTACTCGGGAGGCTGAGGCAGGAGAATGGCGTGAACCCGGGAGGCGGAGCTTGCAGTGAGCTGAGATCGCGCCACTGTACTCCAGCCTGGGTGACAGAGCCAGATTCCGTCTCAAAAAAAAAAAAAGTTTCAGAAAAAAAATTGTCGGTTTCTTTCAAACTAAAGCAATGAGTTAGTAAATAACTGTGAAAATTGGGGTTATCTTCTGCCTAACTTATGAATAAGAAAAACAAACTCAAACACCTACATGAACTTGTAATAAAGAGGAAACTTGCCAAAAGGCAATTACCTACTTTTATTAGGAAACTTCAAATTTGGGTAAAATATAATGAGAAAACAAATTTCACTAACTTTCCCTTTCTTCAAGAAATAGTTTTTTGGAGAAAGAAAGGACAACTACCACAAATGAAATGACAAACATGGTTCATTTCCAACTGAGTGATGCTGTTCCTCATGTATTTTTCCACTGGAGATAATGATGAATTAAAGAAATGGACTTCAGATGTATTTCCTTTTAGTTTGTGTTCTATCAATGATAATAAATGATAAAATATAATTTCACTGACTTATAAGCTAACAGCTGGGTTATTAGGCAGTTTGATACAAATGCCTAAGACTTCCTGGTATGTTTAGGATCACTTCCACAAAAGATGAAGTCACTTGTAGCATCACTTCCACAAAAGATGAACTCAGTTTTGGAGATACTTGGGCATGTGTTACAACGTATCACTATGATAAAATTTATAACATGTTTATATGTCAAAACAAAGGTCAGAGATTACTTAAACATGAAAACTATCTTTTGACTATAATTGAACAAAAGTTAAAACTACTAAGCTAATAAATCTGCTTCAAACATGTAAAGCTTTAAACATTTTAAATATTAAAATGTAACTCTCTCCCCTTCATTCTATAGTTATGATATAGCTTTGGTGTTTGTTCATAAGAGTACGATTTTGAGAACAAAACTCCAATCAGGAATTACAGGGTCATAACAGACTGTTGAACCTGTACTGACCTGAGAACTTCATCTAGTAAGAGATTTTGGTTTACAATTTACCTAATTCAATAAAAAGAAGTGTGCAGGAAGGGTTGGTACAGGGATCAAGTCAACTGAAGAATCTGGTTAACTGACTTTGTTTATAACTAGATTTAAAATAAACATCCTAAAATTAAATACAATTTAAAATGTTTTCTGTTGCTTGTGATTCTATTAAAATTTTTAATATTAGAAATTAATTGTAGTGCCATATCTTAGAGACATAAACGTTACTAAAGTTTATATAGATTTCATCAATCTATTATATGTAGACATTTCAAATGTGTTTAAGATAAACTATAATATAAGACATTTTGGACATTTGTTTAGAAATACGTTAGAATTTATACCTTTGAGTAATGTCTAACTAATTAAGTGCCCAAGAATAAAAGAATGACTATATACAGGGTTAATAGACTTCATTCTGAAAAACAGTATGTAATGCTATTTTTTAATGTAAATAATATAAATTTTAAGAAAAAAATTAAAATCTGAGAAAAAACTTTTTAAAAATCTAAACAAAAGTTTTAGGTTAAAATAGTATTTAAATGTAGTTATCATTAAATTTAAATGGCAAAGCAAAATCTCAAAACTCTACAAGCTCTCCAAGTGATAGCCTCTGTAACTCTGGGCAAATCACTAAACTTCTCTCAAAATCAGTTTGCATTTATTATATAGTTTTCAAAGTAATAAATAAAAATGGATTATGTGAGAAATAGTCAATATATAAGAGGAAAGCCACTGTTTGTCACTAAAAGTGATTCAGGTTGAGTGTCAATGCTTGGAACCAGAAGTGTTTCAAATTTCGGATTTTCAAATTTTGGGACATCTACATATACATAATGAGGTATCTTGTAGATGGGAACCAAGTCTAAACACAAAATTCATGTATGTTTCATATACGCCCCATACACAAATCCCAGAGTTAATTTTATACAATACTTATAATACTTTTGTGCGTTAAACAAAGTTTTGACTGCAACCTGTCGTGAGGTCGGGTGTGGAATTTTCTACTTGTGGCACCGTGTAGGCACTCAAAAAGTTTTGTATTTTGGATCATTTTGGATTTCAGATTTTTGGATTAGGGATACTCGGCCTGTAACACTTTTTTAGTACAACTTAATAAGCAGAATTATGGCAACAATGGCCATTATCCATACGTTTAAAGACTACACATATTTCTTTACTTTTTGTGTACTTAAATTCTAATCCTGTGAACACCACAATTAATAAGAATCTCTATGTTCAATATCAGAGGTTTTTCATCATGCATATGGATCAATTTGGTAGGTTAGAAAAAAAGTTGAGGATTATTTGTTTATTTTTAAACGAAAATATCTTGTTTCTCAGTCAGGCATCTGGCACACAAAAACTATGCCATAGGTAAAGACTACACATATTTCTTGAGATGAATTACAATATGTGACAGAGACGTTAACTGTTCACCAAACAACCATGTGCTTCCCACATGTCCCAGACCCTTTCCAGCAGGGTAAGGTAACTAGTTCTGGTTACTAGGCTGTGAGTGACTGAATGACCTGGGTGTCATTTCATGGCTGAAATATTTAACAGCCAACAGAAGACCCTCTAGCGCTTTATTTCCATGTGGTGGTCACCGTGGAGGCCTAATGTTCCAGGTGTACAGATATACGCTGTCAGAAATTCCATCAGTGTGATTTCTTGAGCTACTGTATGGAGTAGATCTATTCCCTGACAAACTATTGGATAGGTAATGTGAGCAAGAATAAACCCTAGTTGTATTAAATAACTGAGATTATATCATATTCTAATACAGAGTTTATTAATAATAGATTATACAAATAATTTATTCTGGTCCATTTACTCAGTAAGTTTGCCTGCAAAGAGAAGAACCCCAGGATAAACCAGCTGCTATACAGTGAATGCTATTTTGTCTTAACAATTTCCCATAATAGAGAAAAAGCATAAACATGTAATAAATACAATTGTATTCAACCTCTAATATACTACCATATGCAAAAATAGATTAAGAAAACCAGGCTGGGCACAGTGGCTCACACCTGAAATTCCAGCACTTTGGGAGGCTGAGGCAGAAGGACTGCTTGAGCCCAGGAGTTCAAGACCAGAAAAATTGGGAGTTTCTCTACAGAAAAATTAGTCAGCTGTGCTGGCATACATCTGTAGTCCCAACTATTCAGGAGGCTGAGACGGGTGGATGGCTTGAGCCCAGGGAGTAGAAGATGCAGTAAGCTGTAATCATGCCACTGCATGTCAGCCTGGGAGACAGAGCAAGACAGTCTGTCTTAAAAAAAAAAAAAAAAAAAAAAAGGAAAGAGAAAGAGAAAAAGAAGGAAATAAGAAAACTAGGCACTTTTATAAAAATACATATTTACATAATAAGATGTACTTACAATGCAAACCACATTTGCTTTATCACTTTACACGTACTTTTTTTGTGTGTGCTGAACCTCTGGAGTTGTTGCATTATGGCACTTTACCCTACGTAAAAGGACATTCTCCTATACAACAAATTACAAATTACAAACAATACAATAAATTATCAGACTTTAATATTGTTACTATTATCTAGAATACAATCCATATTCAAATTTCTCCAATTATTCCAATAATTTCCTCTAAAAAGATTATCTGGAATCAATCAATCAAATCAGGTTGCATTTGGTTATCATGTCTCTTTTAGTCTCCTTTAACGTTGAACAATTCCACAACCTATATTTTTAATATTTCAAGATAGACATTGTTGAAGACATTTTAATGCCAATTGTTTTTCACAGTGTTCCTCAATTTGGATTGCTTTATTTCCCCCCATGACTAAATTCAGGTTGAAAGACACTGTTTCTATAATAAAAACAATAACAGAAAGTAAACCATAACAAATACTTGGCTAAAGGAAACACCAGAGAAAACAGTGAAGAAAAGGTTTTAAAAATCAACAATACAATGGGCGCGGTGGCTCACGTCTGTAATCCCAGTACTTTGGAAGGCCGAGGCAGGTGGATCACCTGAGGTCAGGAGTTTGAGACCAGCCTGACTAACATGGAGAAACCCCGTCTCTACTAAAAACACAAAATTAGCTGGGGGTAGTGGCGCATGCCCGTAATCCCAGCTACTTGGGAGGCAGAGGCAGGAGAACTGCTTGAATCTGGGAGGCGGAGGTTGCAGAGAGCCGAGATCGCGCCAGTGTACTCCAGCCTGCTCAACAAGAGCGAAACTCCGTCTCAAAAAAAAAAAAAAAAAAAAAAAAAGGCCAGCGTGGTGGCTAACACCTGTAATCTCAACACTTTGGGAGGCCGAAGCAGGCGGATCACAAGGTCAAGAGATCGAGACCATCCTGGCTAACACAGTGAAACCCCGTCTCTACCAAAAATACAAAAAATTTAGCCGGGCGTGGTGGTGGGCGCCTGCAGTCCCAGCTACTGGGGAGGCTGAGGCAGAAGAATGGCGTAAACCTGGGAGGCGGAGCTTGCAGTGAGCGGAGACCACACCACTGCACTCCAGCCTGGGCGACAGAGTGAGAATCTGTCTCAAAAAATAAAAAAATAAAAATCAGTCATTCATGTTCTCTAGGACAAGCTCTAGCCATTCTTACTTTGAATTTATATGCTGATGATTCTAAGACTTGATCTCTCCGTAAACCTGAGTCTTATATAACCAACTGACTGCTGGACATCTTCAACCAGCTCTCCTACAGACAATTCAATATCACCACGTTCAAAACTCATCTCAGCCACTAAGTTTGCTGCTATTCTCCCTCTTCCCTATATTCCTTCTCCAACTTATGTGTCAGCACTTCATCCAATCTCTAAAGCCTCGTCAAGATGCTTCCATATGCCTTACTCCACATCAAATAAGGCACCAAGCCTATCAATTTTATCTATTTCTTAAATCCATTCTCTTTTATCCTACTATACGCCATCTGTTGTAAGATCTTAGGATTTATTCTTTCCTAGATTCTTGCAATAACCTAATTGGGTTCCCATCTTCTAGTGCTACTGTCTGTACAGTTAGCTTCCTCATTGTATCAGACTATTTAAAACACGAATTTGATCAAATGACTCCCCTCTTAAAGGTCTTCAAATGGCTCTCTTCAAGTACAGAAAAAGGTCAGACTCTTTGCATTACCTACAAGGTTTTGTAACATTCACTGCTTATCTACATCTCTACTCACTTCCAGATTTATACTAGCTCCTTCTTCAATACATTGCTTTCCTAATTTCAGTTACTGGATATCAGCTTTATAATTTGTTGCTAATTTTTCCCTGTGGTAAAAGACATTTTAAAGGGGTAGAAGAGCAATGACATTTGAGGTTCACTAAATTTGCCTAGCAAACTTCACAATTAATAATATGATCAGGAAATATTTGCTGAGCCTCTATATTATGTGCAAGATGTTATATTGAGTATTGTGAGAATACGAGAGGCGTTAGACATGTACTCTGCCCTAGGAAGAGTTTCTAGTATAGAATATATATTTTTTATAAGCACACACATAATCTATAGTACAATGTAGAAAATAACAAGGGTCATAAACATGATTCAAGTAAGATCAGAAGAGGGACAAATTATTTCTAAATAGGAAAGGCCAGAAGGAAATCAGGGAATGTTTCCTAGAGGAAGTGGCAGTTTTCAGCCTTAAAGAGTATGAAAGATTTGGGCATGGGAGTGAAGGAACTAATCACTGCTACTGCCAACTCACTTTCTCTAAGGTAACTATTCCAAATTAGTTTTCTGCCCCTGCACATGAGAAATAAAAACACATTCCCTTAGTAATAATGACTCATTAAAACTGATTCTCAAGGGGAGAAAGGTAATAAGTGGGATGCCATCTCAGAATGTGATGACTGTCACTTAGGAAAAACCTCTCCAGATGCTATGACCTCCCTACTACATCCTCCATATGGGAAATTGCTATCAAGGGGATACCTTACTAACTGACCAATTTCTAGCAGGTTTCTACAGATTTCTGCAGTCTTCATTCATACAACGCTAGTCTAGATATATTTTTTGAAATGATCTTTTCTCTTCTTAATTCAACTGAGGATTTCTAAAAGATAAGATAAAAGACATGGAATAAAATAACCCCAAACTTAACAGATATTAGAAAAAGGGCAGACATGCTTACTCATTACAGAATTCCTACCCTAAAACACAATTCACTATGCAGGCTTCTCCCATAAATATACCCATTTTAACTCTTGGCTACAATCTCTCTCGCTAGTTTTGTTAACACTCTCCCTTCTAGAAGGGTTGGGTCAGTGTGCAAGCTTACATAATCATTTAGCAATAGATCACCAGTACTGAAACACAATAGTATCAGCTCCTATATCTCTCTTTATCTTCTTACTCCACCACTAAAAAAAAGGTAAGATAAAACATAATTTATAGAGTAAAGAGGTACAAATTGCTAAAGCAATATTTTCATTGAGGTATACTCTCCACAGCTGGAAATACTTAAGCTGAAAAGAGACCAGCTTCACAGGCTACTGTAATAATCTAGGTATGAAGTGAACTAGGATAAATACAGGAAGAACAATAAAGGTATATGGAAAAGATGTGCAAGTTGGACCCAACAACTGAAGATGACATGGGAGCAAAGACAGAGAAACAGTTAAAACATGACAAATTCTGAGCCTAAGGTGCCCATGATGATAGTGCTGCTTATTGCCCCTTTATTTACTAGATCCTTTTCAAAATATCTTTGGGTAGGGATTCAAGAGGTAGGGTTTACTACAAGTGCAATTGTGCAGTCTAAAGGAAGAAATGAAGGAAAATGAAGGGAGGACCAATCATGTTCTAGAAAAACAAAGGAAGTATTATTCCCTTTTTCAACCTTTGAAAGCCTTGGTTATACTTTTTCATTTATTTTTTTAACAATATAAGAAGTCGGCCGGGCGCGGTGGCTCAAGCCTGTAATCCCAGCACTTTGGGAGGCCGAGACGGGCGGATCACAAGGTCAGGAGATCGAGACCATCCTGGCTAACACGGCGAAACCCCGTCTCTACTAAAAACACAAAAAATTAGCCGGGCGAGGTGGCGGCGCCTGTGGTCCCAGCTACTTGGGAGGCTGAGGCAGGAGAATAGCGGGAACCCGGGAGGCGGAGCTTGCAGTGAGCTGAGATCTGGCCACTGCACTCCAGCCTGGGCGACAGAGCAAGACTCCGTCTCAAAAAAAAAA